>NC_028641.1:72349873-72369876 GCF_001406875.1 Solanum pennellii
TATATATATATATATATATACCCCCTTCCCAACCCTAAAAGAAAATAATCAATAAACTTACAAGTATTATAGTATAAACATCACTCTTTCATCCCCTTATCACATATTTATAATAGTGGTGTATTCACGTTCTCTTTGTGTGATCTCCGATTAATCTAAATTTATATAAAATAAAATTTATTTAAACAAAAAACATAATTTAACGTATTTTTATCTAGCTTGAGTTACTCTCAATCTTGTTATCTTTATAGATTAAAAAGTTACCTACATTCATTTATTGAAGAAGAGGGTCAACAATGTTAATTAAATATTTTAACACATAATTTGTGTAAGATTTTTTAGGCGAGTCTCGAGCGTTGGGTGTTGAACGTGCTTAGGGCGTACAGTCGGGTGCTTAAGGCGTAAGTCTTGTAGAACTAAGTCCCACACTTGAATCTCCAGGCATTTTGCTAAAGCCCCACCCCAAAGCGAATCCCAAAAGAGTCTTTTAAAACACTGTAATTAAGTGTTTAATTTCCACGCATTAGAGTTAAACCCTATGGTGAGATGAGAAGTAATTAAAAATTATTAAAGGGAGCCATAATGTGCGTAACAGTTCTTAGACTTCATCTAAATCTTAGAATAATCAAAAGGATTTGGATACACTAATTAGAGATTGTTTCGTTTAAGAGTTAAAAAAGGAAATTTAATTTCGGTGTAAAATTTAGTAAGACTTTTTTTAATTAAATCTTTTAGATAACTGTGATGTACGAATTAGCTTTGGCACACAAAGTATAGACGGATAGATATCACCTACTTCTAATGTCTTAGTTTATGTGAAACTTTTCAATTTTTCAAGGGTTAAATAATTTAATTTTAACCAAAAATTGCACATAAAATCCTCAAATTTTTTTGAAGTGAAATTTACATCTATGTAAACTACGTAAAAAAATAGTAAAAAAATATTGTCTCAATAATTGATTTAAAATGTTTAAAAGATATAAAAAAAAACTTACGATCAAAGAAAGACTTGTTTAAATCTCAAAAGCTAAAAAGTGTCACGTAAAATGATACGGAGGATGTAATGTTAGAAGAATTTGAATTTGAAATTTCATGATCTCCCCATGATTCGAACCAATAAACCAATTTTCTAATTCCTTCATTGGTAAACTCCTACGTAAATTGTAAACCCCTCATGATTCAAACCAATTTATCACAAGTTCAATTTTCTAATTCCTCCATTGATAAACTCCTATATAAACCAAATGCACTTTATAAATACATAGCTATATTGGTATTTATATATATACAACGCCAAACTATTTTAAGGAGACAAGAAAATAAATAAAATGATGCAACATTACAAGTGATCGCTCTGCATCCATATAATTTGAGTTTCTTGTCTACTTACGACACGATTAGAACGAGGGGAGAAGTTGTTATTAGTGATTCAAGATTGAAACTTGGTATTAGTTGGTTGTTTGCTGTACAGTGATCCTGCTGCAGCTGGAACTTCAGCTTGTGAAGAGACTGTTCCAGAAAGTGGCTGGAAATTTGTGTTACCAACAAACCAGTAGAGCACCCACTTCAAATTGCAGAGTGTGTACTTGAGAGCTTTGGTCCAATTTTCTTGTTTGTTAAAGCTCTGGGTGATGGAGTAGCTTTCAACTTTGTCATTTTCAATCCTGCAAGAAAGCCCGAGACAGTTACGCAACAGTCATAATACTAATACATCAAACGAGAACTTTCATGGAGAATGCAATTTCTATATCTATAGTCCAGTCAAGTTATCCATGTCCAATTGTGGCGTCCAATAGGTACATCCTAATAAATGTCTTGTAAAAACCTCAACATCCGCCCATCAAAGCAGTAGTTCGAAAATCAAGACAAATTAGTGAAGTACAAAATAATAGCAGTGACTTAAAAGTACTTCACAAATGTGCCTAACTGAATAAGGCTGTGGCTCTATCTATGGCCAAAAACCATAAGTTTAGCTCACTTCCATGTTGGTATTTGTTCAACTCACACTTATTTAACCCACTGGTTCCATGCAGTTGTCTAAGACATATTAATGTATTATAGACTCTTACATCAATGACCACGCCAACTGCCAAGTCACAGAAACCTCTCCATTACCAACCCAAAAATAAAAAAAGGAAATAAGATGGACACATGCAAACAACCTCAAAATGAAAAAAAAATCTACCAAGCTATTCTTTGTGGAAACTTTGACAACCAATTACCCAATTGCAATGTATCCTAAGAAAAATATAAATCTGAGATTCACGATAAAACATTATGCTGAAACACTGAAGCTTCTAAGTACTGCGGAATTAAGCTTCTTCAATATGCAGAGGCTTACTTGTAAGGAAGCTTAAAACATTTATCAGGACGAATGTTGTTTTCCCTGTCTTTTGAATTTGCAAACTCGGAGAACTCCTTTAGGCAGATCAAGAACAATGTCATTGCTTTATCATACCGTGTGCTCCAGAAGAGATTTACTGGGCCAAAACTTCAAAAGAGTAAGGGGATCATATTAGCTAATTTTAAAAGGTGAAAGATTACAATTGGAAAATCACAAACAATGTCTGTTACTGTTAAAGTATTTAAGATAACTGGAAAGGAAAATGCAACAAAACCAGCCGCCAGGAAGTGATTTCATAGTTCATACATCAGATTCACTATTATCAAGTAGAAAGCTCAATGTATTACAATGAAATCATATTAACAGGAAACAGACTACCCATCCTACATTTACTGACTATGGTTATTATTGCATCATTCACCCACCACCTGATATTAGCTTATTTTAATTAAATTGTCAGAATGGTAACTGATATTTTTGGATAGAAATGCATAAGACGAAAAAGTAGAGGATAAGCTTACAGTTCATAAGTAGTATTGTTCGTGTCTATGATCCGAGGATAACTTCCCATAGGAATAATTTTTATCCGATATCTAGTAAGGGAAAATCAAGGATACACAATGGACAGAAAACAGCAAGAACACTACACTTAATGGGTGAAAATGCACTATATTCTAGTGTCTACCTTTTGACCTATTGATTTATACTCCAGAAATTTTTGAAATATCAAAACTATTCCACCCACATCTATGACTTGCACCCACTGATTCTTTAACATCCAAAAGAACCCTTGTCTTCCATGTGATCAAGTTGGTTTAATATCGACTATTTGAAGGTTTTACTTGAAAAGAACATATTCTAAGTCCCCAAATATGTTCAAGACCTTAGCTGATTGATGATTTTGCAAGAAAAGAACAAAATTTGAACTTTTAGGAATGGAGCCAAAGTTGTAAAATCTTTTGAAGTATGAACACACACCACAGCATGAAGACTAGTAACGACCCTGCTGAAAAACATGTCAGAATGAAGGCTTGAATAAGAAAAGTTGGATTGGATTGAAAAAATACACAGGTTAATTATAGAATTCAACAAGAGGACTACACACTAATTTGAGTGGTGAGGTCAAAAATCCAACAAGAACATTATGCACCTCGGATAGAACATAATCTAGATCTGTCACGATAGTACATTTAAAGTCAAGAATATTTAAGGTAAAAAATTTTAACCTGAATAAGGACAATTGAGTTGTAGAGAGTGCACTGATTCGTGAAAGTTAGTTCGAACAAGATTACTGCAACTTGAGCTGAAGTAATTAAAAGCCTACCTGAAAGGGTTCTAGGTTAGGAATACTTGAAATAGCCAATAACCTTGAAAGGACAATTGGGTAAATGAACTTCTTTAAGTCACGTCTTCCTTTTGTTTGACAAGTTAGTCAAACACATTGAAAGTTCTCTCAAAATCTTGCTCTTGTTAGTCAAGTGTCATTTCATAGTAGCTTTCGTCTTTACATTTGAATCAACCAGTGGACTCTCAAGATTCGACTTTTCAATGACAAGATCAAACTAACTTCTTTCTCAGTTTATTCTAGTCTCAATAGGGATCAAAAATCCGTTTAACCTCTATATATTTGAACCTTTAGTTCACTCGTGTCCTATTGACCACATCGTTATTTTGATGGGATCCTCCAATAATAGCACCGCACCCATGTTAGATACTCCAAAAATACATCATAACTTTTGGAAGATCCAACACGTAGCGGGCGACATCTTAAAAATCCGAGCAATATAGCATCAAAGTTCACCTTCCAGTAGCAAATTGTGCCATAGCTGAGCTCAAAACCTTAAACCTGTGCAAGGATATTTCTTAAGTACCAATAGTTATTTCTTTATAACAATGGTATCTGAGACAGCTTACGCCATAAGCTCCAATACTTCTTAGGCTGAGAGTTCTTACTCAAAAATAGAAATACTTAGGCTGGGAGTTGCGTCCTAATAAACAAACTAGGCAATATAAGATAGTTCTGGAGCTTCGATCGATCGATCAAGGTATCACTGATAAGATGATATTTTACTCAAAAACAAGAAAATAGATGTATAAGGATACTGAAACTTTGGTCGGAAATGCTGAGCCATTGTATGGAGAAGAAGGCACGCTTGACCCCATGCTGCATTTATCTCGTCCCACTCAACCTAAGCATGTATCACAAAAATTGTAAATTATAGATAACAAAAAAAAAACAGTAAAAATGAGAGTATTTTTATGATGAGAAAAAAAACCCAACAAGACAAGAAATTTCAACATGAAGTATCATAAAGCTAAAAATGAACTCTTTCTACCATTTGAAGTGTAGCACAAAATATCAGTTCATAAAATTAAAATATAAAAAATGGAAAATAAATAGCTACTATCATATCAAAACTTTGAATAAATGAACATAGCAGTTCATACACCTGCATGGAGTTCAACTAATTAAATTCTGTAGTACTTGCTATTTCTCCTTTTCCTTTCATCAGATTCTGTATTAAACAGGAGATGAAATTGAAGAGGTAACATATTTCATAATTCCCTAAACAGAGGTTCTACTCCCTCATCCAATTTCCACGACCTACTTCTGCTTCAACTACAAAATTTACTCAACTCCTTCTCCAACCAATTAACCCAACTAAAGTAATCATTAAGTATATTTTTAACATTAATCTGATACAGTGAGGAAGCACTTTAAGAGAAATACAATTTCAGTATAGAATATCAGATGCTACAGCAAATCATGATACTGAATTTATCTACTAGGAATCAGACAATTATATCCAAATAAATTAAAGTAACATACCGGAATTTTAGGAAGTCTTCCGAGACGAAAGTTGTTAATTGTTCCAAATTCACCATCATACCAGATTGGAAATGCATCATTGAGCACATTAGTACGCTTTAGCAGCTCTAAGTGAGCTTGTGAAACTTCTGTCTTAGCTAAAATTGCATCTCTCTCTTCCTGCAGTAAAAAAATCCTTCTTAAAAAGGGATTGCTTCATCCAACACCAGCACTACCACCCCGGAAAAGAGGAGATACTTCTCTTCCATCCCAAAAATTGATTCAGATTTCCCCCAATCATCTAAATGGAGTTACGTTTTTGTTCTCAATATATACAAAGCTCTAAAGAGGGGAGGGGTAGTATGTGAAATATGAAGCAAAAGAACAGTCAAACTACCATTATAAGAGATATGACCAAAGCTATGCTCACAGGAAAATTAAATATGACACACACAAACAGACACATGGTGAGAAGAGGAAGCAAGAAACCTGATGAGATATCAACTGAAACTGAAAGTTATTGAATTCATGCCAGTACCTGTTAAATAAAAGGAATGCTAACAATTAGCAATTAGTGATGGGTAATCTCAAACAGCTAATTTAAATAATAGAGAACTATATTGAACTCTTGTTCCAGGCAACCAAACCGGGATGTAGTAACAGGTACTCTTTTAATTGTAGGTTTCACTACCAACCTATTCTGAGTTCCTTCATAATTCTACAGTCTACAACAAGAATAATGAATATACCTCCATCTCAAGCTATTTGGTCTCAGCAATTTCCTTTTGCGAGGTAAGAATTAAGATAATTTTATGAATAATAAAAAATCACCCGTATATCAGCAATATATCAAAAAGTAAAAAACCTACAACATAATGTAATTCTCTACAAATGACACCAAGTTTTCTGGCAAAGTACAAACTAAAAACTTCATGGGTCAACCAAAAAGAAGTCATATGTGTAGGTCCTCTACTTGTTTGTCTTACCCCTTTAATTATGCTTTGCTTCCGACTCCCCATGAGCCATTTTTACGACCTTACTTTATTGAATGGTCTCCCTAAGGTCGACTTCTTTTCAAATAATCCCCCTTTAGTGACACCAAGTTTTCTGGCCAAGGGCTCTCTTAATTCATCTGAAAGTGTCAGTTCAATGAGGCTCTGACATACCAATTTCTACATAGAAGAATCCTAGCAATAAACAGAGAAAAGAAAATTCTTACAGGCATATAGGCCTAGAAAGAGAGACAAACTCCTAAACTACATTTACGAAGGCTAGTTACTGCACCAAAAAATTAAAAAATTGCAATCCAGGTCATTCGAGAATTACCGCTCTTCCAACTCCTTAAAGCGGCTAGACTTCATCTCTAGTTCCTTCAGTTCAGCAGTGACTACAGCACATTGCTTCTCTGTTTCTTCTATTGCTGTTTCAAGTTTCCGCTCTTCTTCTTCTATCTTCAACAGCATCAAGTACATTAAAGTTAGTAAATGCTCCTTAATACAAAAGAATAAACGTGCAGCAGACATGATTGTAAAAAAAGTAAGTACTAAGCCTCAGCTTTCTTTATCCCCAACTTCGTTTCATTTCATTCTAATATATTATCTTTGTAATTTGCTCAGATTCAGACCCATTTTCAACAGAAAGCACCAGGATTGAGGACTTCAGGGTGCTTAGATATTTTTACAGGTCTATGTTTTCACTACTGTGCTGGATCGGGATTCATGGCATCTTAATTTATTTGTCCTCTTATGATGTCCTTTAAGTGACTCAAAATTGTTAACAACCTTCAACTTCTCCTTCAGAAAATCAGCCTCGCTAAGAACATTTCTTGCTTCTCCCTCCAATTGATGAAGGCAAGCTTCATAGGCTTGTATGTCCCTGTTAACATCTTCAACCTCCTTATCAAGTTTATCAGACAGCACCCTCATGCATTCAAGACACAGGGGTTGCTCGATCTGGGTCTGTGTTGTGGCAATATCAAATGCACGTTTTAGGACAGTGATGGTGGAGTGAAACCCAGAATTGTTTGACTGCATGGGAGCATTTAGAGGTCCACCATCTGGTGATGGAAGATTTGTACCAGATCCGTCAGACGTAGGCTCACACTTATATACTGAAGCAGCTGGTGGAGGCAAAACCACAAATGATTCTTCCATGGCCCTCCCAAACTGGCTTGCATCTGGCTGTGCAGATCCTCGTCCTCGAGGCGGAATCCCTGATCCCTGATTTCTTTGCTTTGGCAACATAACATACGAATTTTCCATTCGGCTCGTCGACCCTATAGCACTACCAGCTCCATGAATTGAAGAGGCCTGCATCCCTGCACAAACACTCCCAATCAGCAACTAGTAGATGCATTATCTGGTCTTCTAGACATTAAACTTATAGAAAAGAAGCCCTTGTACAATTCCAATGAGTATCTATGGAAACAAGTAATCTAAGGATTTCGACAACAACAACATACCCGCTGTCATCCCACTAGTGAGGTCTCAAGAAGTATAATGTATGCAGACCTTACCGTTACCTTAATAGGGTAGAGAGGATGTTTTCAATTGACCCTGGGCTTAAATGAAAGCTATTTGTTTTATGAAAAATAAACACCTTTTGAACTCAAAATGTCGCCACCTCCATTGAACTAAGTAGGATAACAATTAAAACCTTATCTAACCCACAATTTCTTCACCAAGAAATTCAGTAAAAGGTAAAAACTTTTAGTGCATATGGAAATTAAACCCCCAAAAAAGGTCAAAACCCCAGTCAGTACCTCCAATACATATCAATTCACATAACTATTTGCAGCAATTCTAGCTAAATCATCACAATTTCCTAAACATTGAATCATAGGGCATTAACATAGTCGATTCCATAATTTAGGGTCCGATTAATGAATACATAAAGCTAGAGAAAGAAGAATAGGGTCTAACCGGAGCGATAAGAAGAATCAGGGAAGAACTTGTCGGCATAATTATCGACGCCGGCGATGCAAAGAGGATTGTGGCAGTTCTGACAGATGTACCGGGGAAGATTCGGGTCAACCGGTAAAGTCCGACCCTTATCCGGTGTAGCGCTGCTGCCTTTCACCATGGAGATGGACGAATTTCTGTATTCAGTATTGAAATTGAGTATATTATCAAATTGATCGAAATTTTGGAAAAGGCACAAGCTGTACGTTGGGCAGTTACCTCAGAGAAAAGCAAAAGTGGCGTGCTGGATGGGGCTGACCCGGCCCAGTCTATCACGATTCGGCCGGTGGATTTGCAAAATTTATTTTATTTTAAAAGATAAAAGAAAAAACATTTAACTAATTACGGAAGCATTCGTATCATATTATCTCACAAATTAATAATTTGTATTAAGTGTTAAGTTCGATATATCACTCTTCAGGTTTTAAGTCAAATATATTTTGATATACAAGTATATATAGAGAAAGGCGAGCAGAAAGTCAATATGTATCTTTTGATACCACATATATTCTGAAACATGGATATATATATACAGGGGAAAATAATGTATCTCAGATACATGTACATCACATTTTAATATAGCGTACATGAAACAAATTACATCTAATTTTGTTTTTCAATGAAACTATACACTTACACGGGAAGACTGTAGCCACTATGAAGAATGATGAAGAAGCTCGTTCAAACTTTAAAATCAAATTAAGGAAAAACACTTTTATATTCGACCCTGGTTGAGCTCTTCTTCAATGGTACTAAGTATTCTATCCTAGATTTTCTTGGAAGCCTGATTTTACTCAGAACAATCTTCCTCTTTTGCTTTATTTTTGGAAGCTAAAATAGTAAGAATGACTTACCATTCTAGCTACTCTTGTATGAGAGGTAAAGTTTGGTCCTCCTCTGTGACCTTTTTCTTTGAAATCTTCATTGGTATAAGGGAAAAGGGTTTGATATACCCCTCAACTTTATTATTTAGAGTTATATATCCCTTGTTATGAAAGTGACTCATGTATACCCTACTTATAAACAAATGACTCACATATACTCTTTTCCTCTAATGGAAATGAAAAAAAAATAATTTTATCTAATTTTTTATTTTTTTTCTAAAAAATATAATCCCATATGAGTAAATTTAATCTCTCGTCAAAAATATATTTTTGACTTTTTTTTGTTTCAATGACTAATTTAGAATTATAATTTTGATAATCAAAATTATTTAGGTTTCACTAATATTCTTGTAAAACTTATTGTAGATGACCAAATTTTTTTCATCGAATACATAAATAAAATTGCAATATAGATAAAAAAATAGTTTAAATTCTTTTTCTTTAAACTAAGGAATGAAAGAAAAAAATAAGAATAAGAATAAGAAACTCAAATAATTATAATAAAAGAAGTCAAAAAATAATTCATGTATGAAAAAAATCAAAATATACCTTGAACTTTGATAGAAGAATCATATATACCCCTAAATAATTTTTTAAAAAAATTAAAAGTAAAGTATAAATTTAAAACTAATTTTTTAACTTCCGTTAAATGAAGGGTATATGTGAGCTCATTTTGTAACGACAGGGGTATATATGAGTCGTTTGTATAACGTTAAAGACATATATGAGACATTTTCATAACGAGGGGTAAATCAACTCCAAATAGCAAAATTGAAGGGTGTATCAGACCTTTTTCCCTTGTTATAAAAAAAATTCGTTAAATATATGTAACTAGCGAAATAAATGTGGTAAAAAGGTTAATTTTAAAACTAAGTAAATACACACAGTTAAATCATCAAAATGAACTTTGGTCCTATTTCTACATTATAAATAAATATTCTTTTACCCCTCCACCATTATTTTCTCACAAAGTCATATATTTTTCATTTTTTTCTCTCCTGTAATTATTTCTCTAACCTTTTTCACTTTGATAAGTTGTATTTGTGAGAAAAGATTTATTGGATAACTAAGAAAGTGTTATAAAACAATATAATGTGGATGTCCACTACCAAGAAGTTACTACATAACCTCCTCAATTATGAAGATAATCATAACCTCCATAACCTCCAACTTTAGAATCATTACTCTTGTAACATTTCCCTTCCATAACCTCCCTCATTATATTTTAATGTTAATGTCATGTTTATGACTAACCTTTTGTATGCCTTTATATTGCACTATAAATAGAGACATAAGGGTTCATATCGTATACACTTGAAGATTTGATAAATACTTTGAAAAATATGAAATGCTCTCATTTTTGTCTCCCTATTTCTATTGTTTTCATCTTCTATATCTCTTGTCGTATATTCTTCTTTTCTTTATCTTTATATTGTTAGTTTGCTTTAATTTTACAACACGTTATCATCACGATTGTTCTACTATTGAAGGATTGAAGCAAAGAAAATATAAAGAAGGTAAAAATATTTGTGTTTATTTTTCTCTCAAGGTAAATTACTATATATAGTTTATTTTATATTTTTCTTTTGATTATGCATCATTAGTTTTCTTACCATCTCAAAATATACGAGTCCAACAAATTGCTTTTACTTTTAGCAAACTTTTAATTTGATCACTTATATATTTAAAAAAATAAAATTAGTTTTGTAAGTTAACAATTTGTGAAGAAATTGTTCTTTATGATCTTATTTTATTGAGTTATGTGACACATACATATTGATTGGATTATTATTGTTGGTTACTTTTGCACCTCTTTATTTTTCTTTATCTAAACATTTACTTGTTGAGTTATTAACATATTATTTGTACTAACAAAGTTTGTTTTGTAGTTATTCTAAAATGGTTAGTAAATTATAATAATCTTCATAACAATGTTGAGAAGGACTTTTATATGATTCTAACATGTTGTTTTATTTAATTGATTTTGTTCATTTTTCTTTTATATCAAGTCAATTTCAGATTATATTTATGATTTTCGATAATTATTTTTCTGGTAATTCATTTGATTTATTAAAGCACTGACTGAGGGTAGGACGGTGAGTTCAGGTTTCACCGCACCAAGTGGGTAAGACATCAAGTTAAAGTCTTGGTGCACCATGATAATAAGAAGTTGGGTTCAAGTCTCATTGATTTACGACCAAATGTGTCTTTATATGGGTTAGACATTGGGTTAAAGTCCTAATGCATTATAGTGATGATATGATGATGACTGACATAAAGTTTTATACTTTTGACTGAAAGTCATGAAATTACCCAATTAATTTGCTCCATTCTCTTATGTGAATGTGGTGGCAGTGTATTAATATGTCTGAAAAATGATAAATGGTTGAATTTATGAATATGGGTATGGTAAAATGTTAATGATCATCATTGTGGTAATTATAAGAAAGAGTTCTTAAGATGTTCCTTCAAATGTGAAGGCAATTTTGTCCATTAAAATTGTATAAAAGGTTATTGGACACATTGTACTTAAGATGGTCCTTCAAATGTGAAAGTAATTGTTATAGGTAATTTTTATTCATCAAAGTGGTATGAGAAGTTGGACACATTGTTGTTGGTGCAACCTAATTTATAAAGTTTTGTAAACTCTCCATCAAAATAAATGAATACAAAGTGGTAATACATTTGGTACATTTGACCTCTTAAAGTGATGTTGAGGTGAGTTACATAATGCCAAAACATGAGAATGAGTTCTAATAAAAACTTATGGAACATGTACAAATGGTTATGGTCCATTTCTTGAAGAAAATGTGATTTGTGTTTGTATAAATAAGAACATGTTCATGTATTGTTGGATGAATGTTACATCTCACCTCTGCGGGAGGTTTGAGAGATTGAAAGAAAATCTTTTGACATAAATAGTCATTTTGGTCATATATATATTTTGAGTACTACACAGATATTGTGGTATATTTTAAAATGAACTATTGGATGACAAAAGAAAGAAAGAAATCTTTTATGTAAAGGTTGTGGCCATGACCAAAATAAATGTTGTTGTGTGGCAACACAAATTTGTCATTGGTTATCAAGAAATAAGTCTTGAATGTAATAATTTTAACCATGACAATAATAATAGTTTTCTACTTGAAAGAGATGGTCACCATAAGAATGACATTGTGAAAATTGTGATAGTCCACAAAATTAATTGATAGTTACGAAAGGGCTAGTTTGTAACTATCAGGAGATATGAAATTATTCATAATATTGGGGTTGTAATAAGTCTCAAAACAAACTTTTTAAGTTTCGGAAGAATTGAAAACAAATATTATATTGAGACTATAAATTACGGGAAGATTTAATGTTTTGAAAGTACTACAACAAAAGTGGGTTATAAATACTTATGTATAAGATTACCCATTTTTCCTCTTGTTTGTTGTATACAAACATGGGCATGATGATGGAATCACATGCAAAAGTAAACTAGAAGTATACTAGAATAAATACCAGTTGGCATAATCGGTTGGCCATTCCGATTCAAATGTGATGCAAGAGAAATTGAGAATTCACGTGGCTATATGTTGAAGAAATAAAAGATTCTTCAAGAATTCTCTTTTGTAGTTTGTTCTCGTGATAAAATAATCATTGTACCAGCTAAGGTTGGGATCGTATCCCCTAAAATTATTTGGAACATATAAAAAGGTGAATATGGACCCATTCACCTGCCAATTGGACCGTTTGCTATTATGATTTAATAGATGCATCTATGGTATGGTCATATGTGCATTTGTATCAACTTACAAATCGATTTTTGTAAGGTTGTTTGTTCGAATTACTAAATTAAGAGCACAGTTCCAAACTATAAAGTCATGTTGATAATGTTGATTGGTTTAACGGAAATTGTATGCCTCCAATTATAGCTAGACCATTGATTATGAGAACAAATCTCTCAAATAAATTTTGGTATGAGATGAGTTTATTTAACATGTATGTATCAAGCCAACAAGGTTCTCACAACATAATTGGTTCAAGATCAGGAACCAAATAATTTCCATCTAAAAATTTGATGTGCACACATACGATTTTATTGCTCCATGCATCAAGATGGATCCCCAAATGAGATTGAGGGTGAATGTTAGATTTCCTAACATTAGGGGGAGATATGTGTAGCAGCTGAAAATTATGTGTGAGGTGAATTATCTAGATCCTCGTTAAAAAAAATTTTGAACTTGAAGTTCAAAAGATAATTCATTTTCAAAATGTTGCAAGTAATTTGCTAGATGTATTTGCTGACCCAATATTTTAATTAAGATGCAAATGCTCCAATAAATTGTCCTTGAAGGACATAGTCTATGATACGCCTGAAGCGTGATAGACCAATCGATTCCAAACGTAAAACTCCTTGATAAGGAGAGGAGCAAATTATCAAAATGGTCATTGCTAATGAGGCAAGTGCTTTGAGCACTATGTGATAACATTTCATAAAACCTTGTTTAAGGTTCATGTACCAGAAAATGATGAAGAGATCTCGATAGTTATTTCGTATTGGAATCGATATCAAAATGACCGTCGATGGTATATTTGATATGATGTAGCACTCAGTGCTATAAATGGTTACGAGGATCTTAAATTCGGATCTGTCATATAGTGTGGACAGATAAATGATTGACACTATTCAAGTATATTTTTTTCACTTAGAAAAGTGATGCTTTTGAACATATAGTTCATAGATCAAAATGTATGTCAGTGAGGATATAAATGAATCATTGTGCGAAAGTATAACCGTAAGATATAAAGTACGGTTCGTGCCTCGGGGCATAAAGAATTTTCGCAGAAGTCCTGACATTATTAAATGGAGATATGTTCTCCAATGGTGAATGCAATGAGCCTTGTTTCAGTCCGGCAATAGACGAAATACTTGAATATGCAGAATGAATGATTATTATTTCTAACTAGACGATGAAGGTTATATGAAAATCCTTGCAGGATTTAAAAGGTCTTAAACTATTCCATTGAGTACTCATGGTTTTGAGATTGCATAACACAAAGAAAGGATCTTTTCAACCTCATGAAAATGATTTGAAATGTCATGTATTAATGTAATCGATGCACTTACAGATTACTGGTTATACAAATCCTAAAAGATGTGTGACTTTCTTTGAGAAGAAAAGATGAGCTTCAATAAAATTGATCAATCTCTCATGAGTCAGAAACGAATTAATCATGTAGATGCAAAATATTTATTTGATCTACATAAAAGCTCGATTGCAAATGAGCTATTTGCTTAGATATGGAGGCACAACAATATCTTGGCATTCAACAAATATTGGTAACCACTTCTTTAAATTATATTGATCTATGAAGTAAGTCAGGGGTGTGTTTGGTTGGAACCATGACTATCATATTCAGAAAATATTTGATTTTCCAGCCACCATATACGACAATAATATGTAACTCAATTAAAGGGAGGATATAATCAAAAGAGATCGAACAAAGTATAGTTCACCAAAAGTCTTTCACATATGATCTTCAACAAAATGGTGAGATAGACGTTCAAAGGTTTATTCAAGTGATAATCTTGTAAACTTATTCACTAAAGATTGCCAACATCAATATTTGGAAATTGTGATACAAGATTGGAATGCATTGTTTTCGAGATATCAAGTGAAGTTTTTATCAGGGGGAGAAAAATATGCGTTGTACTCTTTTCCTTAACCCATGGCTTTGTCCCAATTGGGTTTTCCTGATAAGGTTTTTAACGAGGCAACATTCAAAGTGCATTAAAAGATATGTGTACTTTTTTTCCTTCACTAGGATTTTTTCCCACAAGGTTTTTTCTTAGTAAGGTTTTAACGAGGCATATTATCTATGTACATCCTGTTGGGTTTTATTTGCCCTAAATTTCTTACAATAAATAGGTTTTCCTTTCAGGAAAATGTTTTTGATTGACTAATTCTTTTCTTGTAGGAAAAAGTTTAGTACTCTATAAATAGAGGAATGTTCCTTCTAACTTAATCAGCATTCACAATGTAGTCTTAAGGGCTTTGAGAGTTTTGGTTACGGGGAGAATTTATGGGTCACAAGCTTGATACGTTATCACTTCTGTGAACCTCCATGTATTCCGAGTGAATTGGTTGAGGTTGTTTCTCTCTGTATTTTGTACTCTCATATTTATAGTGAATTGCTCATCTCCTTTGTGGACGTAGGTCGATTGACCGAACCACGTTAAATCTTTGTGTCTTTTGGTATATTTCTCGTTGTCTTCTTACTCGTGGTCTTTCAAGGTTTGCTTTGCTAGCTTCCGCATTTACACCTGCTTATTTCCGGTCCTAACAAGTGGTATCAGAGCCAGATCAATGATGGAGCCAGGTTTAGTGGTTCGATAATCGATGATTGAACCAGGTTAGAAGGAGGTGATCATCTTGACATGTGTAGTTCTAGCCGCAACCTTTTTGACAGTAATCAAGATTTTGTTGGAGAAATTATTTCAGAGAGGTTCTCTGTGTTGAGACATAAATTTTGCAAAGGAGATTATGGAGAGGAGAAGCAAGTTGTTGAAGATTAAGTGAAGAAGGTGGACAAATTTATTTTGTCAGAAATTCAGGCCAAGGGGGAGATTTGTTGGGTTTTATTTGCCCTAAATTTCTTACCATAAATAGGTTTTCCTTTCAGGAAAATGTTTTTGATTGACTAATTCTTTTCTTGTAGGAAAAGGTTTAGTACTCTATAAATAGAGGAATGTTCCTTCTAACTTAATCAGCATTCACAATGTAATCTTAAGGGATTTGAGAGTTTTGGTTAGGGGGAGAATTTATGGGTCACAAGCTTGATACGTTATCACTTGTGTGAACCTCCATGTATTCCGAGTGAATTGGTTGAGGTTGTTTCTCTCTGTATTTTGTACTCTCATATTTATAGTGAATTGCTCATCTCCTTTGTGGACGTAGGTCGATTGACCGAACCACGTTAAATCTTTGTGTCTTTTGGTATATTTCTCGTTGTCTTCTTACTCGTGGTCTTTCAAGGTTTGCTTTGCTAGCTTCCGCATTTACACCTACTTATTTCCGATCCTAACACATCCAAGGGAGAGTATTATAAAATAATATTAATGTGGATGTCCACTACTCCAAGAAGTTACTAAATAACCTCCTCAATTATGAAGATAACCATAACCTCCATACCTCCAACTTTATAACTATTATTCTTGTAACATTTCCTTTCCATAACCTCCCTCATTATATTCATGTTAATGTCATATTTATGACTAACCTTTTGTATGCCTCTATGTTACACTATAAATAGAGGCATAAGGCTTCATATTTTATACACTTGAAGATTTGATAAATATTTGAAGAATAAGAAATGCTCTCATCTTTTGTCTCCCTATTTCTATTATTTTCATCTTCTATATCTCTTGTCTTATATTCTTCTTTTCTTTATCTTTATATTGTTAGTTTGCTTTAGTTTTACAACAGAAAGTTATTAATAAAGATCTTATGCTTTAATGTGTCTGAATAGGTAAGAATTGAATTAGAATGAACAAAAAATTGATAATTCAATGTTATTTCCCTCCAAAAAATCACTACCAAAACATCTTATAGTATAGTTCTTGAAAGGTCTTACAACAAGGGCATTCTTTCTCAGTTTGTATGTTTCTTTATATTCTTTTACGTTTTTACTTGAATTTGTTGATATAATCAATTGTTTTCACACCTCAATTTTGTTGATTTCACTACAATAAAATGACCATTAGCGGTATTTAATTCTTAATTGTCGCTAAATATGTATTTTTAGCGGCAATTGTCACTCTTTATATATGTCCCTAAAGCCTTTAGCGACATTGGTTCTAATGACACTTAACTAATGCCGGTAAAAACGTTAACACTCTTTATTAGTGTCAATATTTAATGCCGCTAAAAGTTATTTTTGTTGTAGTGTTTGAATATGCGTTGTACTTTAATTCTAGTAACCAAGTGTCTGATCTAGCATACGGTATTGTAGTTCTCCATGTTCACCTAACAGAACATACACAACAACATTAAAGAGACGATGTCCATGTTTTTAGGAAAATTCCTCTGTCTAAATGTTGGCCAAAGTAAATCGTATGTCAACCTTTGTATACGCTCTTGAAAAAAGGTTATACAAGTTAAAAGAAATGAAAAAAATAATAAAGTACAAAGATGAATGGAACGTGGAATAACTTTCTACGTAAAACATCCATGTTCCATCATAAATTAAAACAAATGGAATATTTTTTTTATTCAAATTAGAAACAACAATCAATTTTTGCATTACTACTTTCCATCCTAGAGCTCCCCCTTTTCAGTAAATTCCAACCTTCTAATCAGAAAGTTACTTGGAATAAGTCATTTTGTGTTATACTCCGTATCAGTATTTTCAAAAATATTTTTGGAGCAACTCTTAGGGAGGATCTCGGGAAGGGGCGTACAAAAAACGCTTTGGGGCGTAAATTAAAGATGTAGATTCATAAGGCGTAACTCCTTAAATTTGAGGCACAAGCCCCGAGCATAAAATGCAAGTCCTGAGCGTAAAAATGTAGGCTCGGGCGTTTTTTTTATTTTTTATTTTTTGCTTTAATCATATTTTTTTCATTGGTGTAATGACATTTCTTAGATATTATTTATAATACTTTTTTGGAATAAGACACTAGTACCATCTTAGACTTTGACTGAAATCACAGAGATACATTTTAACTAAACTAAGGTCATATTACCCCCTAAACTTATATATTTTTTGATAATTTTGTATACCCTTTTGGCCTACGTGGCCTCCAAACATCTCTCACGTACCTCACTTAAGTGGAGTCATGTAGTGTGCCACGTAAGCCAAAAGATTTATAAAATTACACAAAAATGAGTTTACAGGAGGTAATAGGACCTTAGATTAGTTAAGGTGTGTCTATGAGATTTCAGTCATAGTCTAGGGGGTATTTGTGTTTTATCCCTACTTTTTTTCTTCATTACTGATTATTAATACTTATCTTAAATAAAAATCATAAATCATTAAAAGATATACTTTTCCTTATTTTATTAGTAATAAACTATAAAATTGAATATACATGAGACTACGCTCCTAGATCCACAAGAATTACGCCCAATGTTTTAGGACATACGCCTCACCCTGTATAAAATGTCTCGCCTCACGCCCCCCCCCCCCAAACACTGCTCCGTATATTTCATTATTATTGCAATAAAGGAAATATCTATTAATGAAAGTATTTATCATCATGTCATATATTGCTAAAAGCATGAACAAAAATAGTTGTGTTGGAATTCTACCCTCCTGAATTCTTCAAGGGAACACGTACAAACTACTTGTTTCTGTTCGCTTGAAAACTTAACAATAATTGTTTTAAACAATACTTTGTATTATTTGTAAATTTTAAACAATACAACAATTACAAAGCTTTGTCACCTAAGAAATTATAAACTCTAATTCCTTCTACCTAAGACAAAAACTACTCCCTAGTTTTATATCTTTTCAATGCTTTTCAAGTTCTTCAACTTGTTAAGCAACTCCTTAATCACGCTACTCGGATTGTAAACAAGACTCTTGAATACAACCTTACAATTTATCACTCAACTCGCAGCACTCAAAAGTATTTATCAAAACTCTCTCAAGTCTCTTGATCGTGTTTTGAACTCCTCTCTTTGTAAGTGCGCAATTTTTTCTGATGCAAATAGCTCCTTATTTATAGATCAGAACTTCAACAAATCCTTGTACAATTCAACTTGTATTTGTCTTCTACAAATCCTTGTTGACTTGTACTTGGACTTTGATCAAAACCTTATTGAACTCAAGTTTGTTTACAGCAGTTTTCCTTAACCAAGTAAACTACTTTAAACAAAACGTACATATAAGTTTCCTTAAATAAGTAATAGAATTTTCCTTATATAAATAAGCGAAACTCGTACGCCGCCGCGAACACCCTTTTCAAAGTATTTCGTATTTCATTGGAACATGTTGCGTTACCTGTTCGATACAATTTTGCCATTTTCAAATCTCAAGATTTAACAAGTTGAAAATTGAATTACAATTTTACCCCTTCTATAAATTTAATTGTTATAGAATATTTAAATATTTGATTGTATAAATTTTATTAAAATGTTAATGACTTTTAGACTTCCTAAGATTATTTCCTAATTAAATATCTAATTTATTAATATTTATCATCTATAATCTATATGTATATAATAATTATAATTCTTTATAAAAAAAAATCCTCTACCTAAATTTCTATACTTTTCATCTTCTCATAACTTTTTCCTTTATAATTTGTGGATAAAGTATTATCCTTTATAATTTAAGGGTGCAAATATGCAAAATGGAGACACAAATTGATAATGTCCTCTTGATTATTATTAAAGAATGACTCTAGCTTCGCAAATTTAAATTCGTTGATACTTAATTACGCGATAAGAACTTTAATTGTTCTTTCTACCTGGTTTGCTAACTTTAATTTTCTCTTTCATATTCTTTATTTGTTTATTATTATTTTTTAATTACTGATTCAACTTTTATACTCTTAATATTCATAACTTTCATCTTTTCATATTCATAACCTCCAAATATTTAAACTAAAACTTTAAGATTTCTTTTGATATTCCTTCTATTTTATCTATATAAATTCAACTTCTTTATCTTATGAAACTCCTACCAAGATTATTAGGCTATTATTTGTATTCTATAGTTAAAGTAGATGAAGAAGACTCTTGAATTTTGATAGGATATGGAAGGAGTCGTTAAGAACTCAGAGAGTTATGTACAAATTTTGTACTTATTTTTTCATCTACACATACATCAGTCTTATAGGAATAATGTCTAGATTGTATTTTTTCTTAAATCTGTTTCGTTTTGTCTTTTTTTCTCTATTAGATTTCTTAATTTAGTTTTCAATGACGTTGTATAGCCGTAAGTCTTTATTCTTATTTTGTAATTGTTACATTTTATTATTCATTACAATTTTTATATATATATATATATATATA
>NC_028641.1:72370289-72391891 GCF_001406875.1 Solanum pennellii
CTAAATAATGCTATTATTACTAATCTTGAGATATCCAGTTCACCAACAAAACCATTTATAAAATATTGAAATAAAAACCTTAACACTTGGTTCGATGTTCTCTAGAAATATTACAATTATTCAAATAATAATCACCATCAAACAAATTATAACTGTCTTTAATGAGTTATGTGCAATATTACAATGCAAATTAGTTCAGACATACACAAGCATATGTCTATTGGCAGGATCAATTAGATGACATCCTCATCAACATCGACATTGCATAGCCTAAACCAATGATGAGATTGTTGTAGAATTGCTGATGATTCCATTTATCCAGATGTTTGAGTACATTCTTCGATACTGGACTTTGGACATGGCCAAAAGTTTGGAGATCGGGTCTAGGAATGTGTGTTAACGTGTGGGATGTAACTGAGGAGAATGTCCCTAAGAAGTATCAAGGTGGAAGTATTTTTCTTAAGTTAGTTGTACACTGATGACATTTCTCTTTCGTGCATAAAACTGTTCAAAGGTTGCAAATTGGGCACTGGTGATGAAATCGACTTTATTGGGATCCTAAATCTTCAAGTTTAATGTTCAAATTGATTTCTCATCGAGCTTAGTGAAAAGGTCCAAGAATGTAGGACCAAAAAACAACATTCTTCAAGTCTTTTGTTTAGTATTACCCTTTCATATAACTGCAACCTATATTTGATTCTGAAATTGGAATATTTGCGTTATGGAGTATGATGGTTCTTGAAGTTCCCAACAATCCCCTTTTGTGCTTGTGTTTTCATTAGTGTTCTTTAATATGATTGTAGTTCTTGGGGTTTTGTGAAATTTCACAAAGCCGTAATAGTTTACAAGTTTTTATGCTCTGGAAAATCTTTTAATTATATGCTCCTCTTCTAGAAAGGAGCTTATAGTGAGAAATAAGTTGCTATACTCACAGAAAATGCCTGGAAACCTAACATGACCTAATTAAGGACCCCCTTCCGCTCACAAACTCAATGGTATAAGATTACCCCTTAATGATCAGGTTGAATCTTTAGCTTGGTGGACTCTATATAGTGTTAGACCTATGATATTTCATAACAACTACTGATTTAGGCGAAGTTACCAAAGCATGTCGAGTTAAATGTCAAGAAGGGAAGATGAAGAACAGAACTGCATCGAATGATATAAGATTCTCAGAGGAATGTGATTTCTAAATTGGGCAGATTTTGCAACAGTATAGGGTCTAAACTCTTTCAATCATATGACTGGAAGCTTTTGAATTAGCACAATAAGAACGTTACATTCATTCAAGTCTTTATTTCCATCTTTTTGCATAATCAAAGTTGCTGGCTGCTCAACTGTTTCTGAAAATTGTAGATGATAACTATATAGGAAAAAGAAATATGAGTTAAAATTGGGCAACATGAGTTGCTGGCTGTTCAACTGTTGAGCATGGCCTTTAGAGACAGAGCATAGTGATCTTAGGCATATTCATATGCCTAAGTTGTCAATAATTGCCCATAAATTGCTTGAATCGAAGAATAATCTTGAGTCTATTAGCTTGATTATGTTATAACTGTGATGATTGTGCACTGACACACATGATTAGTGATTTCAGGAACTCTCGAAGGAATTGGAGTTGGAACAAAGAAAGAAGGAGCAAATACGTGCAGAAAATGGCTAAAGGAAAAAGGCACAGTGGGTGGAGCACTGCTAGGCGCTCCGCACCAAGGCCTGAAGATCAGAAGAAGTTTTGGAGCACATTTCTAGGCGCCTCGCGCTAGCCCCAAAATATCGGAGAGTTCAGTCTTGGCACACTGCTAGGCGCACCGTGCCAGAGTGTGAAGTTCAGAAAAGTTTTCATGGTGCACCGCGCCACAAGGGGAAGTTCTGCAAAGTTTTTGTGTTTTTTTATAGGTGCGTCGCGCCAAGGTGATTAGAATAAATTGACTTCATTAAAAAAGATAATTCAAGACGAAATAAGATGATGTTTTGATTGAATAAGCCTAAATGCCTGAACAACTTTGAGAGGAACACAAGGATAATTTATAGTAGGTGCAAGAGCTATTTGTCACATGTATTTTCACATTATTTAATGTTTTCATATCATGAGTCTATTTGTCACCTGTATTATCATATTATTTAATGTTTTCGTATTACAAGTCAATCTATCATCAATAATTTAACTTTTATTTAATATTTCACATTATGTGAATCTATTACTAGATTTACACATATATTGTTATATAGGGAGGAGATCTTTGAAACAACATAAAGTTATCTATGTGTGACCTATATGTCACTGGTTTGAGTCATAGAAAAAGTCAATAATGTTTGTACTAGGGTAGGCTATTTACATCACTCGTCAGGCCTTCCCTTGGGCCCCGTTAAAACGAAATTCATTCTTTAAAGACTTTTCTTATGGAGGACTAAAAATCAAGACCACTACATTTGGGGTACGCCTTGTGAAACTTTTTGAAATTTGATGACATATTTGAGTCTTTTCTCTTTAATAAATGACCTTCTTTTAAAATAAGTTCTCACACATTAAGTTACTTTTCCGGTAACAGTCTAAAGATCCCTTTCTGACTACAAAATAAAATTATGTAAGTTATTACAAACATCAGACAATAACCTATTATGGCATATCTAAGGTTGGAGAAATATATGAGAAGACATTATATCTAATCTAATTACTATTATCCGGAAGGATAATTTCTCAATGGTTATATTTTGAACAAGGTTTACATAAGGACAAAATGTAAATGGTAATCTATTTGCTTAAATCAGCCAAATAAATAAGAAAAAAGTGACATAAATAGTTGTTTATCAAAATAATGATCTGGAAATATATACTCTGGTCAGTTTCATGCCATCAAACGCTTAAGATAAAGCATGCAAAGTTAACAACACATCAAGGATAAAGACTCAAGAGCTAATAGAGACTCCCCAGATATTTGATCTGTATACCGTGAGGCACATCAGGAAAAATATCAGCTCGAAAGAACTCACTTTTGAAAAGATGCGGATTCAATTTTCTGCGACGTTTATGTACATTCTGTTGGAAAAAATACAGCAATATTGATATTAGATTGGAATTATAAAGTAATAAATAACTTATCACAAACACTGTATCGTGGCAAGCCACTACCTTGAAAGCGATTTTGGCTCGACTCCGGTGTATATTATTGTAGCCGGTCGCTCCCCAAGGTTTCAAATTTACTCTCAAACACGCGCACTCGTGGTTGAAAGTTTGGGGATTGATCCAAATCAATTGCCCAAATATATTCTAAGAATAAGAAGAAAGGAGGAAAAAGTTTTTTTCTCTTCTTTTTGTTTATGTTGGTAAAGTTGTCTCTTATGCTCACCAAAGCCTCTTCTTACTTAGGATTTGCAAGAAAAGGAGTTACAAGTAGGAAACTTTAATTTTATAAATGTATTATCAAGGTTAATGTCACTAAAGACCATTACATCACTTTTGTTTGGAACATATGTACTTTCACCTTTGAAACATATTTTTCATTTGTCTCTTTGCATTACATTTAGTCAACAAAGTTAAAATAATTAACTCAACATATTCTTCCATACTGGAATTTGGAGCGAGCAAGAAGTTTGGTGAACGGGAACGGGGTGTGTGTTGACTAGTTGTCAGATATAATAGAGAAGAATCACACTAAGAAGTATGAAGATAAAAAATTTACTTTTAGGAAGTTGAGTAATGATGACTATTCTTTATCCTTCGTGAAATTGATCAAGAATCGCGGATTAGGTGTTGGTGACGAAATTGGCTATATTGGTATCCTGATTTATATTGGCTAAAGGTTTGTGATTCACGAATTAATCTGTATTTTTTCATTTGTATTTGTAGATTGAATCTCCGGAATCTCAAATTTTTGGATGCTTCTATACTTGTATTCGCAAGAAAAAATTGGATGATAGTTGTGTAATGAATACAGAATTAAGACCAAAAAAGTTACTTGACCATGTAAAAATTTCTACATCGTCGATGGATATAAGTTGAACTTTTAGTTTTGTCCACAGTACGTAAGATAACAATCTTGGACTTATTATCCCGAATGTAAACGCCAAAATGACACATTTATCATATTTTATAACTCTTCTCTAAAAAAAGTTTAAAATTTAAAAATATTAATAATTTTCTCTGATTCCCGCTTAAAATTGGACAAAACCTAATTTGTGTCTATATATAAGGTGTTCCTGCCTCTCCCCTCTTTCAGTCTTTTATTTCTTCCTTAATTTCTTCAATGTCTGAACATAGGCCTTTGCTTAGCTTGAAGAAGACATTTTTTTATAGTTTTTTTCCTTCAAAAGCTGAAGAAGAAGCTTGTAGAGTTAACAACACTCCACATGTTGTAACTCGAGAACTAGTGGAGATAAGGGACTTATACCCTGCCCCGATAGTCGATCTGCAAAACCCATGGCAGATCAAGAAAAGAATCACCCATGATGAGATCGTTGTAGGAATGCTGATGATTCCATTTCTCGGGATGTTTGAGTACATCCTTCGATACTGGACTTTGGACATGGCAAAATGTTTGGAGGATGGCTTCAGTGTCTGGGTTGACATGTGGGATGTAACTGATGGGAATGTCCCTAAGAAGTATGAAGGTGGAAGGGTTTGGATAAGAAAGGTGTACAATGATGATTTTTCTATTTGGTGCAATGACTTATTCAACGATCGCGGATTGGGCGACGGTGATGAAATCGGGATTTATTGGGATCCTAGATCTGCTAGTTTAGTTTTCAAATTGCTTTCTTAGGTTGGCTCTTGGTGGAAAGGTCCAATAATTTAGGACCAGTAACAAAATAATATTGTAGTCTTTGGTTTAATATTACTCTTTAATATAATTGTAATAGCTGAAGACATAATTATGAAATTGGAATTCTTGAAGTTCCCAATTTAGTCTGCATAATTCCCTTTTTATAGTCTTCTTTTAAGTTCGTGTAATAGTTTAGATAGTTTTGTGTTCTTTGAAAACCTCGAAATGAGATTTATGTGAGAAATTATTTGATATATTCACAGAAAATGCCTGGAAATAAGGACTTAAGACCTAATTAAACACCCCATTTTTGCACAAATACAATGGTACAAGATTATCCCTTCATCATCAAAGCTGAATTTTTAAGTTGATGGATTTCATACAATAGAGTGCAGTAAATAAGATATCTATAAAAAATAAGAGTACAAAGTTTGAATAGAGGAATGTAATTTCTAAATTGAACAGAGATGTATTAACTCAAAAACAACATATTCTGTAATAATGTAGACTGGATCCAGCTTTTGCATTAGCACACGAATAATGTTACATTCATTTAGTTTCCATTTTTCTGCATAATCAAAGTTGCTCGCTTCTCAACTGTTTCTGAAAATCCTTGCTAATAACTAGAGCGAAAAAAGGATAGAAGAAGAAAGGCAACTTCAACTCGTGAAATGTCAGCAGAGAAAAATAAATATTCATAATAGTAGAGTCCACAAAAGCTATATTGGCATCCTAGTTTATTATCAAGTTTATTTTTTTTTTCTAAATTTGGAGTAAGAGTTCATAAAAGATTTCTGGCACAATCTCATGTTATTTGATAACTAAGAGATGAGTGGTTATACAATTCAATTTATATGTTTGCTCCCTATGAAAGATTTTGTGCCTCAATGCATGGTTATACAATCTTGAATGTCATGCCTGAATAGCTACGAATTGAATTAGAATGAACAAAGAACTGATAATTAGATATGGTTGTACAGTTTGGAGTGTCTTATGATAACTCGAGCTATTTGATCACATTTTTTCCAAAATATCTTCTACAATCGTTCTTGAAAGGGATTACACCAAGCACATTCTTTCTCAGTTTGTATATTTCTTTTGATAGAACCTTTTCTGCATTTTTACTTGAATTTGATGTCATCTCGATTTTGCTAATTTGAATTTGTTCTATACTTGAATCCCAGTAACCAGTGTCTGCATTAACATTTGTCATTGTAGTTCACTTAACAAAATATGCATAGGAACATCAAAGAGACGGTGTCCATTTTTCTGCTTTATGGTCTTGTGACTGCAATAAATGCAGCAAGCAGATTCTATGGAGATTGTGACTTGTGAGTAGATATAACGTTGTCACAAAAGGCAAAGTTTTAATGGTCACTCTGTCGACATTGATATAATCACAGAAAATTTCTGGAAATAAGGACCCCATTTCACGTACAAATTCACATGTAAACGATTACCCCAAGCTTGTCTTATCGCAGCATCTACAACATAGATATTCCTTAATCATCAGGGCTGAATCTTTAAGTTGAAGGCTTCCGTACTGTGTGATTGACTTTAATGAAGCAAAACTGTTCGGAATCTCCATAATACTTCTATTCCTTGTGCATGGGAAGAGATTCCTCTGGGTCTTCCAAAAAGAAAAGGTTGAGCTGATATAGTTTTCTCAGATTCTCTAACCGATTTCATCATTCTCAAAAGATCAAGTAGTATGATTTCTGAATGGGGCTGAAGTAGATTACACAGTAACCGCGTTTCGTGAAGAATTTGAAAAAGTGTCAGCGTCTAAGAAGCAGGCGTCTGATGGACTGTTATCTGGCGTATTTTGAGTGCGCTGAAAGAGGAAATCTGTACCTTGTGTAATTTTCTGAATGTCTAGAAAGGTTGTGATCTAGTTAATCATAGGTTATTATGTAACTAAAATTCATTCATGTCTTGGGATGTAATTTATGGTGTTGGCAGTGTCGTAGCGATTGTTTTTTTAGATTTCTTGTTGTAATATCAATGTACCTAGTCTGAAACATCAATATTTGTTCCATTATTTACTATTTCAGCAGTAAAGTAAATAGGTACCTTTTAGTAATCAGTATAAAGATCCCTTTTGAGCAAGTTGATAATCTTATGAGTAAATGTCCGACTATGATCTAAAATTATGTAAGTTATTACTAACATGAGACATTAGCCTATTATGTTGTATCTAAGGTTGTGAAATATATGAGTAGACATTATAGTCGAATATAATATTGTCAGGGAGAATAATTTCTCAAGGGTTATATATTGTACAAAGTTCATATAAGGAAAAAATTCTAAATGGTAATCTATTTGCTAAATCAGCGTAATAAATAAGAAAAAAAATGACATAAAAATAGTCGTTTATCAAAATAATGACCAGCAAATATATACTCTCTTAAGTTTCATGCCATCACAACGCAGAACTGCAAACTTAACAACACATCACCAGTAAAGATTGAAGAGCTAAAAGAATTAGGCCCTTCCCTGATATTCAATTCGAATACTACGAGGCACATCAGGAAAAATATTACCAGGAAGAACTCACTTCTGAAAAGATGCGGATTCCATTTTCTGTGACGTTTATGTACATTCTTCCATACTGGAATTTGAACTAATGATTGGCTGATAGTTGTGTAACGATTCAAGATTAGGACCAAAAAAGTTGCTTGACCATGTAAAAATTTCTACATCGTCGATGGATATTAGTTGAACTCTTAGTTTTGTCCACAGTACGTAAGATAACAATCTTGGAATTATTATCCCAAATGTAAATACCAAAATGAAACATTTATCCTATTTTATAACTCTTCTCTAAGACAGTTTAAAATTTAAAACTAGTAATAATTTTCTCTGATTCCCGCTCAAAGTTGGAATAGAAAATCTAATTCGTGTCTTTATAACGTGTTACTGACTCTCTGTTTTTCAGTGTTTTATTTTCTTGAGAATTGTATCCTTCCTCACTTTCTTTAAGAGGCCTTTGCTTAGCATGAAGAAAACCTTCTTTTACAATTTCTTTCCTTCAAAAGCTGAAGAAGAAGCTTCCAAAGTTAACAACACTCCACAGGTAGTGACTTGAGAACTAGTGGAGATAAGGGACTTATATCCTACCCCGACAATCGATTGGAATACCAATGTCAGATCAAGAAAAACCCTATCCGTGACGAGATTAATGTAAGAATGTTGATGATTCCATTCTTCGATACTGGACTTTGGACATGGCCAAAAGTTTGAGAACAACTGCAGGGTGTGTGTTGTCGTGTGGGATGTAACTGAGGAGAATATCCCAAAGAAGTATGAAGGTGGAAGTGTTCCGTTAAGGAAGCTTGAATAATGATGACTTTTCTCTTTGGTGCATCGAATTGTTCAGGGATTGCGGATTGAGCGATGGTGATGAAATAAAGCTTTATTGGGATCCTAGATTTCCAAGTTTAATGTTCAAATTGCTTTCTCATGTTCGCGCCTAGTGAAAAGGTCCAAGATATTAGGACCGAGAAAATGATCAAAATAGTCCATAATGTATATATGGACTTAGATTGATTTGGTGCCTCATAAGTCATATATGCAGCTTATGGAAAAGGTCCTTTATCTATGTTAAAAACTTATCAATTTAGTCTTTCACCCTAAAACCCTAATTGACACACGAAAAAAATTCTGTCAAATTAAATAGAATAGTGCAACTCACACAATAACAAAAATAACTTTTAGCGGCAATAAATAGACACATTAATAAAGAATGTTAAAGTCTTTACAAGCATTAGTTAAGTGCCATTAGATCCAATGTCTCTAAAGCCTTTAAGGACATATGCAAAGAGTGCTAATTGCCGCTAAAAATACATATTTAACGGCAATTGCTAATTCATTGTCACTAAAGTTCATTTTTGATGTAGTGCCTGACATACAAAAATCTTTATCAAAACCTCTGTCTTCTTGGATCAGTTCCAAACCATGAAAATTCCCTCCTTTCCAGCAAAAAACACTCCCGCTTTTCCAACAAAAAAACCTCTTTTCTTGTAAATCAATCGACACAAGTTTTTCCCTTGTTGAACGATGTTAATCAAAAGAAACTCCAAAGGATCGAGCCCATGTTATGGTAAGAATTTATCTTGCTTTTAGTAGAGGCAATTCAAAATCAGTCTATTTGGTATTCAAAATTTGCAGGGTTGTTAGTACTATTTTTCCAATCGTTTTATATAAGATTCATTTTTTTTGTTTTTGGTGATATGAAAATCTGTCGTTTTGATTTTTTACTATTGGCTGTTTTGGTTTGCGTATTCAAGAATATCTAGAAGTTATGGTGTACAAAAAATACATGTATCGTTACACCTATAATGTGGTCTAAATTGGCTAAAATATGTAATATTTTACTGTAGATTCTGTGTTCGAGGAGTCCTTTTTTAGTATCAAGTTTATCATAAAGGATTGATAAAACATCAACCAGCCAAACAGTATGTTGGTGGTATCATTGACTACTTTGATTATGTTGATTTGAAGAATGTCAATCTTACTGACTTGAAGAAAATGGTCGAATTATGTGGTTACCTGAATGATTCAATAATATTTTGTCATAAATATGAGAAGCTTGGTAACAAATGGAGATTAGTATCCACGGAGGTTGAAGTGCATAACATAAAAAAATTCAACCCCAAAGATAGAGTAGTGGAATTATATTTTGAGCATTTGGACTCTTATTTTGGAATAGACGATCCAATTGGGATTGGTTGCAAAACTAGTTGCATTATAGAGAATGAAGATGTTGTTGGACCTATTGACAAAGAGTGTGAAAGGAAAAACTTATCTTCGGAAGATGATTTTGAGGATTCTGAAAACTAATTCTCCAATGATGAGGTGATGGTTGATTCACAAGGGCAATATAAACATAGTTTTGATGATGGCAAAGAGCTTGTTACTGGTGAAATTCAAAAGAAGATGTTACATGAAGATGAGGATCCTGATTGTGTCAACTCTGAGGTCAATAAGAGTTTGGATGGTGATTCAGACAATGAAAGTTGTGATTTTCCAAAGCATAATGCAAAAACTAATGGAAATAAATGTTGTTCATCTTGTATTCCAAACATACTTAGAACAAAACTTTGAACATCTTTCGAAGAAAACAAAGTTTAAGAACATTTTCACAAGTAGAAAATTAAAACTAGTAGCGAAACTAGAATCAGAAACTGATTTAAAAAAAAAATATACGAAATATTTTTCTTAAAGAAGAATTGTTGTTAATATGTGTCTAAAGAATCTTACTGATTCCAACAAACTTTGCAGAAACACTAAGTTACGAAGTTTAATGAACCAGTGAAGAACAAAAGAATAGAAGAACTGAAATTAATTCACAAATCTAAAGTTTGTGAAACATGTACCAGAATCTAGAAAATTTTTAATAGGAAAAAGATCAAGTCCACTGAATTCACAGTGTCCCCTTAAGGAAATTATTCCCCTCTAGTATCCGAGGTTTGATTTAGAATATGACCTCCCAGGGTAAAATGATCTCAATCACCAGAGTATAGATACCAAAAACTCCGGTGTCAGCGAACCACTCAACGACAGTAAAGTACACTTAGAATATTAGATTTAGTAGTTGAAGAAGAAGTCCATAAATTCTATTTAAAATGAGAGGAAATCCCTCAATTTATAGAAAACAAAGGATAGTGCGAAAAGGTTCTTATTGTGCCTTACCAGAAAGGTGACAAACCTTTGGAAAAGTCACAATCTTTCAGAAAAGTCGTCACCTTTCATAAAAGTCACAACTTTCCATAAAAGTCACAACTTTTCACAAAAGTCGCAACTTTTCATAAAAGTCACAACTTTTCACAAAAGTCGCAACATTTCATAAAAGTCACAACTCTTCATAAAAGTCGCAACTCTTCATTTTCCATTCACACCTTTTTAAAATCCAGCAATCCCCTGCATGAATGGGGAATGACTCGAAGACAAAGAAACAGACAAGTATGTGTACTTTACAAGCAATAATTCATTGCATCTGGATAAGTAGGTTTCCCCTTGGACTTTCCGTAGTGAACATATGTCGGATATACTCGGTCAATCGGTAGATGCGATATCTTTGAACCGTCGAACTTTGGTGTATACCTAGACAACCATATGTCACACAATTAACCCTTTACCGTTTATGGTTCTTACGGTTGTGTTCGTTTTAGCCATGAACACCTCCTGGTTTCATGAGTGTATAGAGAGATGGGCTTTTGACAATCATCTTCTTTGAAGCGGCTTACACTTCACACTCACATAGGTGATTTCTAACCGTGTTATCGCGTAGATACACTATTTGGTCAACTCTGCCAAACTTAGCAAATCATTAAAACCATTAAGCTTTATTAACTCATTAACAAGCCTTAATGTTGTATCCTTGTCCCTGAGCATTGTCTTCATCATGAGAATGGATTGAGTTTATTGACAATGCCGAACCGTCATTCACAACTTTGTTTTTCTCCTTGAATCTAGCTCTTGGGATCTCCAGTCTGCTAGATAGAGTTACCGCCATGATGACTTGTCCTAAGCCGTAAATTCATTCCCTTAGATGATCTTTTAACTTTCTCTCTAGTTAGGCCTTTTTGTAAGTGGATCCGACACATTATCCTTTGACTTTACATAGTCAATTCTGATAATTCCACTAGAGAGTAGTTTTCTAACAGTATCATGTCTATGTCGTATATGACGAGACTTTCCGTTATACGTCATGCTCCATGCCCTACCTATTGCATCTTGACTGTGAAAGTGTATGCATACTAATGCCAATGGTTTGGGCCAAAATAGAATATCTATCAAGAAATTCCGGAGTCTTTTAACTTATTCACCGACCTTATCTAGAGCACCTAGCTCAAAGATCATTGTAGAGCTAGCGATACATGTCTCTTTTGAAATATTTCTAAGAGACTGCTCCTCTACCAATAGTAAATACATATCCACTCGTGAATTTTACTTCATTCTTCCGATGATTCAATTTGCATCACTATATCTTTCAATATTGTTGGATATTGTTATAATGCAAGACATAGTTTTAAGTATTATTTTAAATACTCCAAAACTCTATTTATTGTCATCTAATGAATTTATTTGGGATCACTTGTGAACGGACTCAGTTTAAAATAGCAAATGCTATATCTGATCGCACACACTATATGATATACATCATGCTTCCCAAAAATCTAGCACAATCCAATTGTGAGTCACTTTTGTTTTCACTCTTTTGAAATGCAAAGCTCACATTTATTGGACACTTGACAATATTGACATTCAAATATTTGAACTAGTTAAGTACCTTTTCAATGCAATGAGACCGTGAAAATGCTAAACATTATGGAGTTCTACGAATTCTTATATCTAAGATCGCATTAGCAACTCCAATAATTTTCATTCCACTTGCTTTATAGCATACGTTTAGTAGCATTTATGTCATTAGTGTCTCTATTGATGATCAACATATCACCAATATACAAACAAACAATGACCTTATGATTTTAATGTGAACACATTTATCACTTCCATCATTCTTCAATCCATTTGCCGACATGGTTTGATTGAATTATGTCATTGTTTTGGTGCTTCCATAATGTGACTTAACAAGTTCACATACTTTCTTTTATTTACCAGGTACCACAAAACCCTCGGGTTGTTCCATGTAAATTTCTTCCTCCAATTCTACATTTAAGAAAGTTCTTTTCACATTCATTTGATGAATTTGGAGGTCATATACCACAGTAATAATTTTTGCATCCGAATGGATGTAATTCTAATTACTAACGAGTATATATATCGACAAGATCAAAATCTTATTTTTTTTTCTAAAGCCTTTGACACAAAGTCTTGCTTTATATTTTTCAACAGTTCCATCAACTGTTATTTTTCCTTCTAAAGATTCATTTTGAACCCAAAGGTTTATTTTCTTGAAGAAGATCAATTAACTTTCAATATTGTTTATTGACACCATCTTTCCAAAGGATGAGTCTACAGAAGACACAGAAAATGTTACAAAATCATATTCGAAGGAAGTAAATGTCCTTTAACATTTTACTAAGCCTCTGAATCTCTTTATTAAGTACATTATCCTTTTCATTTCCTAGGCCTTTTAGACCCTTCTCTAGACTACTCAAGTCTAATTTTACAGTCCACAGTCATAGGTCCTATTTTAATTCTTTTAGGAATAGGATCTTGGACTTTGACTAGATACCCCCACACTTTGAAATATTTCAAGTTGGATTTCCTTTCTTTCCATTTCTCATATGGAAAAGATTGTATTCTGATCAAACAAAATCGCTTTCTTTCTAAAAAGACAAAACTTTTTGTTGATCCCTTTTGCAGTAAGGATAGTTCCTCCACACAAGTTTTGTGTAAACCCGAACTTATAAATAATGCATCCATCATTTCTTTCAATGTTCGGTTTTTCATTAGATTGAGGTGAATATGGCAGTAGTTTGATATTTCACTTTTCAAACATATTTCTGCACAATGAGATTTATACTCTCCATTCTTATCACTTCTTATATATTTTTTCACACTGATTTTCAACTTCGATATTACATTGTCTAGACATTTCTATTGCTTCATCCTTACCATTTAGCAAATAGACATAGTCATTTCTAATGCAATTCTCAATAAAAGTAACAAATACTTTTTCCCACCATGAGATGGTGTTAACTTCATATCATAAATGTCAGTGTAAATCAATTCTAAGGGATTAGAATTCCTTTCAACAGATTTATAAGAATGCTCAACATACTTAGATTCCACAAAAACTTGACATTTTTATTTATTGCACTCAAAGTTAGGCAAAACTTCTAAGTTGATCAGTTTTTCTTACAAGGTTTTGTAATTGACATGCCCCAAGTGTTCATGTCACAAACATTGACTAAAGCAAGTAAGAACAAATAAAAACATTGAGTTTGAAAAGCTCTTCGCGAGGTAGCTTTTTCCTCACTAATATTTTGTTCCTATTTCTTACAATTTTGTGTGATACAAACATTGTTTAGATTGTCAAATATCCTTTTCAGAAGGACATTTCCATAACTTTCAATGTGATTGTTATAGAACTACCTATGAACAAAGTTTCATCGGGTTCAATAAAGACAATATAGTCCAACTGTTATTTTTACAAAAACATAACAAATGACTATTCACCAATATTCATGTCTATGCAAATACTTTTATTATAATAGACATATCTTTTCATGAAAAATCACAACATTTTAAGTGATTTTTTTTTCATAAAAGAACACAATTATTTTGAACAAGTATATATATAATTTGGATGTTTCATACTAGTCACACTATATACTAGTAATAGAGAAACTCAACAACCACAATACCAAATATACTCCAAGAATTTTGTGGGTATAACATAATACAAAAGTATCATTGAATTTCATATCTTTTGTTCCAAAGTTAAATTAGACACCAAGTCTAATCATAAGCAAATAACCCCCACATTTCAAATGTGATCTCAAAAATATTTTTCAAGTATTTGAAAATAGTTTTTCCACATATTTTAATGTTGGAAACATTATTCTACGAAAGAATTATAGTGCTGCAATTCTCTTTGACAATGTTTACACAATGTCAAAGTTCATTCCATAGAGACACAAAATCACAAATTCTAAGTCACTGGTATTTTTTCTCTATCATAAATAGACATGCCACTTAGTATTTTAAATATTAACAATAAGGACAAAACAAAATTGTACAATTTATTTCTATGTTACATTGAAGTTTATAGAAAATCAAAAGTACAACACTGACTTATTATGTGAAGTTTTCATATTCTTCAAACCAATTGCAGAGTCCAATTTATCCAGAGTATAAAACCACAAAAGTTTTTAGTCTACAAAAATCAGACACACTAACATTTCTCATGGAGTACAAAACTACAAAAGTCTTTTTTTTTCTCCAAACAGAATAACACATATTCTTTATCACATAGAAATGTTTTTCTTATCAAATAGTCTTCCAACTATAACATTTTGACATACTATTTTATCAAACAAAAATATGCATCTCTCATTTTTGCAAACTAAAGAATTTTAAAAGCAACAATATTTGCGAAGTAAAATTCATTCCACAACATATGGTTTGCAGATCTTTTTCCAAAGATACACATAATAAAAAAAAAAAAAAAATCAAAGATGATTACTCTTAGAAACTATTTTCCTCCTTAGATAATTTAATAAGAAGGTTACCTGGTAATCTTTAAACGGAATACCATAAAAAAATTTTGTTACATTCTCACTTCGACCTTGCTAAACAAAGCAACGAATTATGGAGAAGTAATGCATTTATCTTCTACTTCCATGATCAGATTCTCTCAATCAGTAGAATACAAAAAATACTAACAGTATAATAATTTCCTTAAGATTGTTGTTCATCTTGTATTTCAAACATACTTAGAACAAAACTTTGAACATCTTTGTAAGACAACAAAGTTTAAGAACATTTTCACAACTAGAAAATTAAAACTAGTAGCGAAACTAGAATCAGAAACAGATTTAAAAAAAATATACGAAATATTTTTCTTAAAGAAGAATTGTTGTTAATATGTGTCTAAAGAATCTTACTGATTCCAACAAACTTTGCAGAAACACGAAGTTACCAAGTTTAATGAACCAGTGAAGAACAAAAGAATAGAAGAACTGAAATTAATTCACAAATCTAAAATTTGTAAAACACGTACCAGAATCTGGAAAAAATTTAATAGGAAAAAGATCAAGTCCACTGAATTCACAGTGTCCCCTTAAGGAAATTATTCCCCTCTAGTATCCGAGGTTTGATTTGGAATATGACCTCCCAGGGTAAAATGATCTCAATCACCAGAGTATAGATACCAAAAACTCCGGTGTCAGCGAACCACTCAACGGCAGTAAAGTACACTTAGAATACTAGATTTAGTAGTTGAAGAAGAAGTCCATAAATTCTATTTAAAATGAGAGGAAATCCCTCAATTTATAGAAAACAAAGGATAGTGCGAAAAGGTTCTTATTGTGCCTTACCGGAAAGGTCACAAACCTTTGGAAAAGTCACAATCTTTCAGAATGGTCATCACCTTTCATAAAAGTCACAACTTTCCATAAAAGTCACAACTTTTCATAAAATTCGCAATTTTTCATAAAAGTCACAACTTTTCATAAAAGTCGCAACATTTCATAAAAGTCACAACTCTTCATAAAAGTCGCAACTCTTCATTTTCCATTCACACCTTTTTAAAATCCAACAATAAATCCAATTTTGGCTTTGGAATATACTTCCGAAAGCAAGGAAGAGTTCAAAAACGTTGTCACAACTCATGAGGTAAGCCAAGGAAGGTATATTCAGTGGAAAAAGAATGATAAAGTAAGGATGAAAGTAAGTGCATACACAATGATTGCAGCAGGGTAATAATGGCATCAAGAATGCACAGGGAAAAGATGTTTCAGGTAAAAACTTATTCATTGCAAGGACCTATCTTGATAGAATTAAACATTATAGGAGATGGAAGATGTCTGAATTCAGAGATATGGTTAGTGTCGAGCTTAAATCTTATGTTACATTAACTCAAGCTAGGATGGCTATGAAAAAGGCAATTGCATTACTTTATGGAATTTTAAAAGATCAATTTTCCATTCTTTGGGACTATGTTCATGAGATTGACAAAACAAATCCTGGCACTTCAATTTATACGAAGTTTACTGATAATAGATGCCTAATAAGCCATACAGACTTCAAAGAGTCTACTTATGTTTTGCTTCTTGTAAAGAGACTTTCAAAGTTGGATGTCGCAGAATAGTAGGTTAGATGGATGTTGGTTGAAGGGACCGATGTATGGGAATCAATTACTGACAGCAGGTGGTCTTGATGCTAACAATAACATAGTTCCAGTAGCATACATATGCTGTTGTTGAAAGGGAAACCAAGGAGATGTGGTCATGGTTTTTGAACCACTTGGCTGGTGACTTAGAGATTGATGATCAAGAAAGTTGGACCTTTATGTCGAACAAACAAAAAGGTCTTGTCGAAGCATTCAACAAGATTTTGCCATATGTTGACCATAGATTTTGTGTGCGACACCTCCATAATAATTTTAAGAAGTCTGGTTTTATTGTTTTGTCCCTCAAAAATGCTCTTTGGGCTGCTGCAAATGCTACAACTGTGGAGTTTTTTAAAATTTGCATGGAGAAGATGCATGAATTAGATGCTGAAGCCGCTGCATGGTTGAATGAAAAATCACCAACTGAATGGTCTAAATCACATTTTTCTACAGGTGATAAATCTGATATTTTGTTAAATAATATGTGTGAATGTTTTAATAGTATGATTAGATTCTCGAGACAAGTCAATCATAACTTTACTCGAGAAATAAAGATATCCTCTTATGGATAGATTCCAAGCTAATAGGGAGAAAGCATAAATATGGAATTCAGGTGACATTTGTCCTCGGATCAAGAGCATCTTGCACAAGAATGAATCTTCCGCAGTTGCGTTTATTCCAAAAAAAAATCAAATCAGTGGAATTATGAGATTCTTGGAGCATCGATTGCCGACAATTGGGTTGTGGACCTACAAAACAGAAAGTGTAGTTGTAGAAAATGGACTATAGCAGGAATTCCTTGTAAACATGCAACATCGGCCATTTGGGCTAAAAATGATGAGGTTCTTGATTATGTTGATGATTGCTACAAAGTTGATACATATAAAAGAATTTATGAAAAGACCATCTTTCCGATCAATGGATCACAATTGTGGCCTAAATCAAATAAGGTCCCTCCTTTGCCTACGAGATTTGTAAGACAAAACTAGAGGGGAAGAGGCCAGAAATTGAGGAGACGAGAGCAAGATGAGACAGGATCAAAAATGAAAAAAAAAATCTGTTAATTGTAGCTTAGATCACAAGCCTGGTCATAATATAAGGACATGTAAATCTAAAAATTATGTGCAGTCTGAAGTAGGTGCATATGACGGCTTTTTGGACGCCTCCTACTTCATCAATTCCTGAAAAGTTACCGGTAACTTCTTTTGGCGTAAAATTTGATTTGGCTCTCAATTATATTGTTTTATAAATTAAAAACTGATGCATTGTACACTTGCAGGTTAGAAGAGCAAATTATGTACCAAGTCAAGATTGTTTTGATACTTAATGTGGTGTTGCTATCAATTTTGGTTGGGCTAAACATGGTGCCACAACTTTTTGTTGTGTTAAGGACATAAGTACTGTTTGTTTTGTGAATGATATGTAGTGTTGCTGCTATTTCATGAACATGGTGCAATTGCTTCTCCTTTTGTTTTTTTACGAAAAGAATAGATGGCGCTGCTACAACAATGGTTCTTATGGTGATAATTATATTATGTTGCTTTTCAAGTCATTTGCAGCTAATCTTCTTAATGTTGTGTGAATGGACTTAAGATAAGTTCTTAAGATATACTTTTTATTTTATCCAAACACTATAAAAGGCTTAAAAGCTATTTTGTTCATGATGCACTTAAGAGTTATGCTTGATATTGCACGGATATGATGTATAGAGGAGTTGTCACTTGTAAATAAAGGTGATATAGAGGAGTTTAATAACAATGAGATTGCACAAGAGACACCTCCTTTCTATAATTGTGATGTTGTTATTGCTGCTATACCGAGCATACATCCTACTAACAATGTGCCTCATTATTGATGAAGACACCAACACAAATGTTTATCATAATGTTGCTCATGAGTTCCAGATCCCACAAGGATGTCAACATAATCAATGAAATGGTTAGCAACATCATGGCAACATCATATAGTAGATTCTTTAAACTAACAAGATTATGTTCTATTATTACTGTAGGAAATCGTACATAATCATGCACTCAAGTCAACTTTATTATTGGACACACTTAGGCCTCATTTGTTTGCACTTAATGGAGGTCTGAATCTTAATCATTCAGATTCATCCTATTAAGTACGTTTGGTTATTAGGTATGAATCTGAATCATTCAGATTCAGCCCATTAAGTTAATTTGTTTTATTTTTTAAAAGCCTCTTAATGGATTGTAAGAGGTCTGAATGAATCAGATCTATAGGAGACTTTTAATAACATTTAGACTCATTAAGTAAGTTATCAACTAATAAACCACCGCTTCTCTTCTTTGAGCGTGCCTTTTTATCTCATAATTAAAAACTTTCCTTCTCTCTTTTCTCAATCAAACATCATTTTTTCCCTCTTGAACTGGTAAGATTTCATAATTTCAAGTTTTTTTTATACTAGTTTTTGGAACGTGCGTTGCACGTTTGTTCCATACAATTATTATATAGAAAATCTTGAATTTAAAAATATTAGTTTTACCAATTTATATTTTATTCATTAAATAAAATTCATAATAATCGAATATTACATTGACCATCAAGCAAGAAATATGGAAAAATAATAATATTACTATAGCATCTAATAATATGAATATATCTATATGATTTATCCTTAATAATCTCTCATTACGCTCCATATACTAAGTACACAAATATGTTTCTACTTAAAGAAACTCTATCAGTAAGGTTAGGATAAAAGAAAAAAATATTATAAAAGTACATTTAAAAATGAATATAAAAGTCATAAATTAGTAATTTCAGCACTAATAAAAATATACATAACATTCACAATTTCATAGTAGATTAAATTAAAGAAGTATAAATCGGTAAAGAATACAAAAAAATTAAACAGATAAGAACAAATACAACATTCATACCCTTCTTAAGACTTTAATTATAACATATATATAGTAAAAAGAAATACATAGGAGTAAAGTTCTTGATGATACCTTCTCCTGTAACAAAAAAAAACATCTAAAATTATAAAGATAAAACTATGATACAAAATATCATTCTAATTAAGATCAAATAAATATTAATATTTAAAACAAAAAAAGTACATGAAAATTGCCTAATGATTCACATCAACAAGAGGTAAGTGATAGTTTTTCTGTAGTCTAACAAAAGAGGAGTAAGAATAAAATGATAAATGGGAAAAAAAATAGTATTACCTTATGCTGGACAAAATTCAACAAATAAGAGGGCCATAGTAATAGTAGTTTTTCTGTAGTCTAACAGAAGAGGAGTCAGAATAAAATGATAAAGAAATTTTATAGGGTGGTAACTTTATAAAGTGCAAAGAATATGAAAAGAGTATAGAATATTTAACTGATTGAAGTTTAAACACAAAAGATATAAATGTTGTAATATGAAAAGTTTGATACATTAGTTAAATGATCAGGACAAAATAGTTATTTTAATATGATTAGGGATATTTTTGTAATTCAACTTTCAACAATGGAGCTTCATGCTTTTAGTATAATATGATTAATAATTTTCTTGAATGAGAAAATTGTACTTCCAAATCACGATTATTATAACTTTTAAAACTTTTTTTTTTTTATCAAAAGTGATATATTTTGTTGAAATGATTTTTTATGATATTTTACTAATTTAAATTTAACATTTATTATTTAGTGTTCAGATTTAGAGACCACATCTTAATATTCAGATGTGTATTCAGATCAAAACACCTGAATCTTAATGCAAATTTTAATATTTTGATGTGTATTCATATTCAGACCTCTTAATGTTAATAGAAACAAATGAGGCCTTAAAAGAGGTTGGAATAAGGATGACATATGTGACAAGAAGCAATGTCCAAGTCATGACATTTGACGAGATCGAAATGAACATACTAGGAGAAGTCTATTTGGTGCTATAAATTGGCTCAGTGGAACTTTCGATCCTATTTCACATGATGAATGCATCAACTTCATATACAACATATCGATGGATCAACCTTGTCTTTATCTAGTAGGATTTTTCTTTCCACGCTGCACCAGGACATAGAATATAAATTGGTTAGACAAGACATAGTAATATAGAGAGAGCCCGACGATCATATCCGCTCAATGTACCTTATGATTTAATTGGACAAATCAATTTTTCACACCATGGAACAATTGAATATTGGGCAAAGAATTGGAGAAAATGATGCCTAAGATCCTAAGATGGTGGTCACCAAAATATTAGAGCACGAGTTCAAACTAGAAATGTATCTTGGCGCGAATTTTGATAGGATCATTGAGACAATATAACTAAAACATCACAAAGATACAATATGCCTTGTTTATAACGCTGCTAAATGAAATTTAAGGTTATCATATGGTTTCATTGTAGCTTCTCTTGCATAGATGGATCTTCCTTACTTTAGAACACCTGGCAGGGCTCTGTTCTGTTTCTCCGTGGCTCTTGGTTTCTTAGAATTAGAAAGAGCTGGTTTTGCAGTTAGCATTTTCAGTTCTTTTATATTTCTAGTACTATCAACAGGGGATAGATTTTTCGATGAAGGTTTTGTGCAGGTGTATCGTTGATTTACCTTTCTTATTCTTGAAACATTTACAGTTCAAATTCGAAGGTTATAGTCAATATTAAGTAGCTATTGAGGTCATTCTTACATTTTTAACCTGAGTTCTCATGATATGTGTTGTGCGGAATTCGAGATAATACGAGAAAATATAAACGTGAAAAACAAAGACAACAGATTTACGTGGTTCACCAATAAATTGGCTACGTCCACGGGGAAGAAGGGGAGCAGTTTTATTATGGAGAGGCAAGAACAGAATTACAGAATAGGGTTTGCCATAGAGTCTATAAATAGTGCTAAGCTACGCCCTAACAGGCTTGGGCCCAAAATACAGAATTGACAGATGATTAAGGGCCCAATACAACAACATTGTATACCGTCGGGCCGGGGGCGTCTCCGCCCCCCCGGACCCCCAGGCCAGGGGGCGCGTCGCCCCCCTGGACCCCCCGACTCGCTGACCGGGCAGCGAGACCCCCGT
>NC_028641.1:72396103-72425299 GCF_001406875.1 Solanum pennellii
ATGTACAAACTCTCCAGCTTCAACCACAGACCAGCAGCAGTCTCTTCATCCGAGACCTCAGTGATGACGTCATCCGCGAGACACAACATGATCGTCGAGTGCGCCTTTTCCTCCAGAATCGCCATCTCAGGAGTAACGACGGCGTTCTTTTCTTTCGACAACGGCGCCTAGAAGCCTTGCTGTTTCAACAAAGCCCGCATCTTGATCTGCCATAAACTTAAACTGTTCCTCCCTGTGAATTTGTCAATTTTCACGTTCAAAGCAGACATCTCGAATTCTCCAAAAAACACCGATTAACCGAGAGGCTCTGATACCAATTTGTTGTGCGGAATTCGAGATAATACGAGAAAATATAAACGCGAAAAACAAAGACAATAGATTTACGTGGTTCACCAATAAATTGGCTACGTCCACGGGGAAGAAGGGGAGCTGTTTTATTATGGAGAGGCAAGAACAGAATTACAGCGAGACCCCCGTCCTTTCTGTTTGTAACGGGTCCGATTCAAGGCATTCAACAATATGGTTCTATCTGAATACATTTGTAGCTTAATCGAATGATTCTTCAGTATTTTCGAGATATTGTTCTTGGCTACGCTGTTATTAATACATGTAATGTTCATCTGATTTCAATGCATATTTCAGAAAGTAGTTCATGTATCATAGGGAAAATGAAATGCTGAGTTGCTTCCAAAATAAAAGATTATCATATGGAACGTAATGCATCAGTTACACCAATCTTCCAATTTATAGATTTTCTTATTTTACACTTGTGTGTTTGATAAACAACATTTTGATGAGTGTGTCAGTATCCGTCTTCTTTACCTTCATCGAAACCTACCCAAACACTAATAATGGAAAAACTTATGTCAATTGATTTACAAGAAAATGATTTTTGTTGGAAAGGCGGGAGTTTTCATGGTTTGGACTGATCCAAGAAAGCAGAGGTTTTATTAAAGATTTTTGTATGTCACGTGAGTTGCACTTTTCTGTTTAATTTGACCGGATTTTTTTTTGTGTCTATGAGATCGCTGTAGGAATGCTAATGATTCCATTTTTCGGGATGTTTGAGTACATTCTTCGATACTGGACTTTGGACATGGCAAAAAGTTTGGAGGATGGCTTCAGTGTCACTGGGTTGACATGTGGGATGTAACTGATGGGAATGTCCCTAAGAAGTATGAACGTGGAAGGATTTGGATAAGGAAGGTGTAGAATGATGATTTTTCTATTTGGTGCAATGATTTATTCAACGATCGCGAATTGGGCGACGGTGATGAAATTGGGCTGTATTGGGATCCTAGATCTGCCAGTTTAGTGTTCAAATTGCTTTCTTAGGTTGGCTCTTGGTGGAAAGGTCCAATAATTTAGGAGCAGAAACAAAATAATATTATAGTCTTCAGTTTAAAAGCTATTTTGTTCTTAATGCACTTAAGAGTTGTGCTTGATATTGCACGGATATGATATATAGAGGAGTTGTCACTTGTAAATAAAGGTGATATAGAGGAGTTTAATAACGATGAGATTGCACAAGAGACACCTCCTTTCTATAATTCTGATGTTTTTGTTGTTGCTATACAGAGCATACATCCTACTAACAATGTGCCTCATTATTGATGAAGACACTAACACAAATGTTTATAATAATGTTGCTCGTGCAAGGATTTTAACATAATCAACTAAATGGATAGCAACGTCATGGCAACATCATACAGTATATTATGTTCTATTATTATCGTAGGAAATCGAACACAATCATGCACTCAAGTCAACTTTATTATTGGATACACTTAAAAGAGGTTGGAATCGGGATGACATATGTGACAAGAAGTAATGTCCAAGTCGTGACATTTGACAAATTCAAAATGAACATACTAGGAGAAGTCTATCTGGTGCTATAAATTGGATCAGTGGAATTTTTTATCCTATTTTACATGATGAATGCATCAACTTCATATACAACATATCGATGGATCAACCTTGTCTTTATCTAGTAGGATTTTTCTTTCCACGCTGCACCAAAACATAGAATATAAATTGGTTAGACGAGACATAGTAATATCGAGAGAGCTCGACGATCATATCCGCTCAATGTACCTTATGAATTAATTGGACTAATCTACTATCCATACCATGGAACAACTGAATATTGGGCAAAGAATTGGAGGAAATGATGCCTTAGATCCTAAGATGGTGGTCACCAAAATATTAGACCACGAGTTCAAACTAGAAATGTATGTTAGCGTGAATTTTGATAGGATCATTGAGACAATCTGGTTTCATTGTAGCTTCTCTTGATTACTTAGCGTTAGGAAGAGCTGGTTTTGCAGTTAGTATTTTCAGTTCTTTTGTATTTCTAGTAGGTGTATCCTTGATTTACCTTTCTTATTCTTGAAAAATTTACGGTTCAAATTCGAAGGTTATCATTAATATTAAGTAGCTATTGAGGTCATTCTTACATTTTTAACCTGAGTTCTCATATGGTTCTATCTGCATACATTTGTAGCTTAATCGAATGATTCTTCAGTATTTTTGACATATTATTCTTGGCTAAGCTGTTATTAATACATGTAATGTTCATCTTATTTCAATGCATATTTCAGAAAGTAGTTCATGTATCCTAGGGAAAATGAAATGCTCAGTTACTTTCAAAAAAAAAAGATTTATCATATGGAACGTAATGCATCAGTAGTTTTCCATAGTATATTGGCCTTCAAATGACCACCTTAAATTTTATCGACTAATACTACAACGATACAAGTACAAAAAAAAATAAGCATATCATAGTTTCTTCTAGTCAATCATTTTTTTGCTTCATTGATTGTCAACAGCTTCATATGTTTCCATTTTTTCTTGGAGTGCGGAAATTCTACTCAATAACTTTGAAATGTCAAATTTGATTCTAATCACCTTATCGGAATGCATCTGGTGCATGATTTCAGTTACACCAATCTGCCAATTTATAGGTTTATGTCAATTGATTTACAAGAAAATGATTTTTGTTGGAAAGGCGGGAGTTTACATTGTTTGGATTGATCCAAGAAAATAGATAGTAAAGATTTTTGTATGTCACGTGAGTTGCACTATTCTGTTTAATTTGAGAGTATTTTTGTGTGTCTATTAGGGTTACTAGTTCTCGACACGTGCTTTGCACGTGTATATTACACGTTTAAATGAAAATAAAATTTGGCTCAATCTTTGTTGGCTAAATACATATATGAAAATGTTAAAGAGAAAAATAGTTGTTACCTTACCCTCCTAAGGGATATATATGTGATCGTTATGGTAGATGTTTTCACCATATGCCAGATTTGTAATAATATAACCATGAATAATAGAAACTCTGGTAATTCATCTTTTGTAGTTTGTTCTTCATCTAGAAATCCTGAAATCCCAAACCGTGATTCTCCTATCAAGGCACCAAGCATATTGTAGACATTGAAATTTTGTGGGACTCTACAAGATACGTTCAATTTGAGTTGGGACTGTACAAATTGTGTTCAACTCAAATAAGGATTCTTGGAGGCTACTCAACCCTAAACCCTAGTTTATGCCTATATAAAGGGTACTAAATTCCCCTAAAAGGCATCTCGAAAAATTCACAAAGAGATCAAGATCTCGAATACTCCACAAATTGATGGATTATTCATATAGAGATGTCAAATCCAAATCATCCTAATTTGAGAAATACGCCACTAACAGCCCTCGAATCATGGATAAATCATCTTAGAGAGTAGAATCAAGGGAGGAACAAATTTATACTCACAATCTTTATGAATAAAATCATGTTTCTTCAAAAAAAAAAAATCTCGAAAAATCCACAAAGAAATCAAGTTCTCGAATACTCCACAAATAAATGGATTATTCATATAGAGGTCAAATCTAAATCATCTTAGTTCGAGAAATACGCCACTAACGGCCCTCGAATCATGGATAAATCATCTTAGAGAGTAGAATCAAGGGAGGAACAGATTTGTACTCACAATCTTGATGAATAAAATCACGTTTCTTCATATTTTATTTGTATGGTTTATTTATTTTCCATATGTTTAAAATTTGTTCCAAACAAATTGGCACGCCCAGTGGGACCAAATCTGCCCTTCATCTCTTCTCTCTTAAATCATATCTGAAAATCTAAAGCTGCAAAGTGGAAGAATAAGTACTTCAAGTCTCGTCTTGAGTTTCATCAAGTCTACACTCCGTCAAGCCTTGAAGCAGGGGGCATTTGTAGACATTGAAATTTTGTGGGACTCTACAAGATACGTTCAATTTGAGTTGGGACTGTACAAATTGTGTTCAACTCAAATAAGGATTCTTGGAGGCTACTCAACCCTAAACCCTAGTTTATGCCTATATAAAGGGTACTAAATTCCCCTAAAAGGCATCTTGAAAAATTCACAAAGAGATCAAGATCTCGAATACTCCACAAATTGATGGATTATTCATATAGAGATGTCAAATCTAAATCATCCTAATTTGACAAATACGCCACTAACGGCCCTCGAGTCATGGAAAAATCATCTTAGAGAGTAGAATCAAGGGAGGAACAAATTTATACTCACAATCTTTATGAATAAAATCATGTTTCTTCGGAAAAAAAATCTCAAAAAATCCACAAAGAGATCAAGATCTCGAATACTCCACAAATAAATGGATTATTCATATAGAGGTCAAATCTAAATCATCTTAGTTCGAGAAATACGCCACTAACGGCCCTCGAATCATGGATAAATCATCTTAGAGAGTAAAATCAAGGGAGGAACAGATTTGTACTCACAATCTTGATGAATAAAATCACGTTTCTTCATATTTTATTTGTATGGTTTATTTATTTTCCATATGTTTAAAATTTGTTCCAAACAAATTGGCACGCCCAGTGGGACCAAATCTGCCCTTCATCTCTTCTCTCTTAAATCATATCTGAAAATCTAAAGCTGCAAAGTGGAAGAATAAGTACTTCAAGTCTCGTCTTGAGTTTCATCAAGTCTACACTCCGTCAAGCCTTGAAGCAGGGGGCATTTGTAGACATTGAAATTTTGTGGGACTCTACAAGATACGTTCAATTTGAGTTGGGACTGTACAAATTGTGTTCAACTCAAATAAGGATTCTTGGAGGCTACTCAACCCTAAACCCTAGTTTATGCCTATATAAAGAGTACTAAATTCCCCTAAAAGGCATCTTGAAAAATTCACAAAGAGATCAAGATCTCGAATACTCCACAAATTGATGGATTATTCATATAGAGATGTCAAATCTAAATCATCCTAATTTGACAAATACGCCACTAACGGCCCTCGAGTCATGGAAAAATCATCTTAGAGAGTAGAATCAAGGGAGGAACAAATTTATACTCACAATCTTTATGAATAAAATCATGTTTCTTCGGAAAAAAAATCTCAAAAAATCCACAAAGAGATCAAGATCTCGAATACTCCACAAATAAATGGATTATTCATATAGAGGTCAAATCTAAATCATCTTAGTTCGAGAAATACGCCACTAACGGCCCTCGAATCATGGATAAATCATCTTAGAGAGTAAAATCAAGGGAGGAACAGATTTGTACTCACAATCTTGATGAATAAAATCACGTTTCTTCATATTTTATTTGTATGGTTTATTTATTTTCCATATGTTTAAAATTTGTTCCAAACAAATTGGCACGCCCAGTGGGACCAAATCTGCCCTTCATCTCTTCTCTCTTAAATCATATCTGAAAATCTAAAGCTGCAAAGTGGAAGAATAAGTACTTCAAGTCTCGTTTTGAGTTTCATCAAGTCTACACTCCGTCAAGCCTTGAAGCAGGGGGCATTTGTAGACATTGAAATTTTGTGGGACTCTACAAGATACGTTCAATTTGAGTTGGGACTGTACAAATTGTGTTCAACTCAAATAAGGATTCTTGGAGGCTACTCAATCCTAAACCCTAGTTTATGCCTATATAAAGGGTACTAAATTCCCTTAAAAGGCATCTCGAAAAATCCACAAAGAGATCAAGATCTCGAATACTCCACAAATTGATGGATTATTCATATAGAGAGGTCAAATCTAAATCATCCTAGTTCGAGAAATACGCCACTAACGGCCCTCGAATCATGGATAAATCATCTTAGAGAGTAGAATCAAGGGAGGAACAGATTTGTACTCACAATCTTGATGAATAAAATCATGTTTCTTCATATTTTATTTGTATGGTTTATTTATTTTCCATATGTTTAAAATTTGTTCCAAACAAATTGGCACGCCCAGTGGGACCAAATCTGCCCTTCATCTCTTCTCTCCTAAATCAAATCTGAAAATCTGAAGCTGCAAAGGTGGAAGCATGAGTACTTCAAGCCTCGTCTTTGAGTTTCAACAAGTCTACACTCCGTCAAGCCTTGAAGCAGGGGGCATTTGTAGACATTGAAATTTTGTGGGACTCTACAAGATACGTTCAATTTGAGTTGGGACTGTACAAATTGTGTTCAACTCAAATAAGGATTCTTGGAGGCTACTCAATCCTAAACCCTAGTTTATGCCTATATAAAGGGTACTAAATTCCCTTAAAAGGCATCTCGAAAAATCCATAAAGAGATCAAGATCTCGAATACTCCACAAATTGATGGATTATTCATATGGAGAGGTCAAATCTAAATCATCCTAGTTCGAGAAATACGCCACTAACGGCCCTCGAATCATGGATAAATCATCTTAGAGAGTAGAATCAAGGGATGAACAGATTTGTACTCACAATCTTGATGAATAAAATCACGTTTCTTCATATTTTATTTGTATGGTTTATTTATTTTCCATATGTTTAAAATTTGTTCCAAACAAATTGGCACGCCCAGTGGGACCAAATCTGCCCTTCATCTCTTCTCTCCTAAATCAAATCTGAAAATCTGAAGCTGCAAAGGTGGAAGCATGAGTACTTCAAGCCTCGTCTTTGAGTTTCAACAAGTCTACACTCCGTCAAGCCTTGAAGCAGGGGGCATTTGTAGACATTGAAATTTTGTGGGACTCTACAAGATACGTTCAATTTGAGTTGGGACTGTACAAATTGTGTTCAACTCAAATAAGGATTCTTGGAGGCTACTCAATCCTAAACCCTAGTTTATGCCTATATAAAGGGTACTAAATTCCCCTAAAAGGCATCTTGAAAAATTCACAAAGAGATCAAGATCTCGAATACTCCACAAATTGATGGATTATTCATATAGAGAGGTCAAATCTAAATCATCCTAGTTCGAGAAATACGCCACTAACGGCCCTCGAATCATGGATAAATCCTAGGAGAGTAGAATCAAGGGATCAACAGAATTGTACCCGCTATCTTAATCAATAAAATTTATGTTTCTTCATATTTTATTTGTATGGTTTATTTATTTTCCATATGTTTAAAATTTGTTCCAAACAAATTGGCACGCCCAGTGGGACCAAATCTGCCCTTCATCTCTTCTCTCTTAAATCAAATCTGAAAATCTGAAGCTGCAAAGGTGGAAGAATGAGTACTTCAAGCCTCGTCTTTGAGTTTCACAAGTCTACCCTCCGTCAAGCCTTGAAGCAGGGGGCATTTGTAGACATTGAAATTTTGTGGGACTCTACAAGATGCGTTCAATTCGAGTTGGGACTCTACAAATTGTGTTCAACTCAGATAAGGATTCTTGGAGGCTACTCAACCCTAAACCCTAGTTTATGCCTATATAAAGGGTACTAAATTCCCTTAAAAGGCATCTCGAAAAATTCACAAAGAGATCAAGATCTCGAATACTCCACAAATTGATGGATTATTCATATAGAGAGGTCAAATCTAAATCATCCTAATTTGATAAATACGCCACTAACGGCCCTCGAATCATGGATAAATAATCTTATAGAGTAGAATCAAGGGAGGAACAAATTTATACTCACAATCTTTATGAATAAAATCATGTTTCTTCAAAAAAAAAAATCTCGAAAAATCCACAAAGAGATCAAGATCTCGAATACTCCACAAATTGATGGATTATTCATATAGAGATGTCAAATCTAAATCATCCTAATTTGATAAATACGCCACTAACGGCCCTCGAATCATGGATAAATAATCTTATAGAGTAGAATCAAGGGAGGAACAAATTTATACTCACAATCTTTATGAATAAAATCATGTTTCTTCAAAAAAAAAAATCTCGAAAAATCCACAAAGAGATCAAGATCTCGAATACTCCACAAATAAATGGATTATTCATATTGAGGTCAAATCTAAATCATCTTAGTTCGAGAAATACGCCACTAACGGCCCTCGAATCATGGATAAATCATCTTAGAGAGTAGAATCAAGGGAGGAACAGATTTGTACTCACAATCTTGATGAATAAAATTACGTTTATTTATATTTTATTTTTATGGTTTATTTATTTTCCATATGTTTAAAATTTGTTGCAAACACATATTTGTCTAAGAAGCTAAGATGATTTCATTCTTTGTATTCTATCCAGCATGGAAAACTCTCTTTGTAACAATACAAATGATGAATATGAGTGTATGTCAGTCATGGTACTGATGTAGCCATTTGAATTCCATACAATGAATGATATAAGTCTATTTATAGTGATGTAACCTTTTAAATTCCGTACATAACTGATTGTACTCTTTTAATTTTCCATGCATCTTTCAAATTTTATAATAAAGTGAGTAAGTCTTTTCAACTTTCAAATTAATTGACATTTTGATTATGTTTTTTCAACTTTCAAATTAATTGTCAGAAAAAGTTGTTCAATAAAATTATTTAATTAATTAAAATTTTAATTATTTTATAATTTTTTGTAAGGGCTAAATAGTAATTCATCTTTGAAGTTGAGAGCTTCCCACTTATAATAATATTTAATTAATAAATATTTGATGATTAGCGTGAAAGACTGAATTGATAAGTTTTTAGCATAGATAAAGGACCTTTTCCATAAGCTACATTATGGACTATTTTGATCATTTTCTCTGTTAGGACCAAAGCCAACATTCTATCATAATATTTTCTTTTGTATTACTCTTTTAGCTAATTGTAGTTTTTCTCTTCTTTTTGTTTATGTTGGTAGTATTGTCTCTTATGCTCACCAAAGCCTCTTCTTACATAGGATTTGCAAGAAAAGGATTTGCAAGTAGGAGAATTTAATTTTAGAAATGTATTTTCAAGGTTAATGGCATTAAAGGTCATTACATCACTTTTGTTTGGAACGGATGTATCTTCACCTTTGAAATGTATTTTTCATTTGTCTCTTTGCATTACATTTAGTCAATAAAGTTAAAATAAGTAACTCAACAATAGAATTAACTCAACACATTCTTCCACACTGAAATTTGGAGACGGACAAGAAGTTTGGTGAACGGGAAGGGTGTGTGGGTTGACTAGTTGTCAGATATAATAGAGAAGAATCACACCAAGAAGTGTGAACATAAAAATTTACTTTTAGAAAGTTGAGTAATGATGACTATTCTTTATCCTTCGTGAAATTGATCAACAATCGCGGATTAGGTGTTGGTGATGAAATTGGCAATATTGGTATCCTGACTTATCAAAGTTAATTTTTGAATTATTTTCTAAGGTTCTTGATTCACGAATAAGTCTGTATTTTTTCATTTGTATTTTTATATTGAATCTCCCAAATCTCAAATTTTTGAATGCTTTTATACTTGTATGTGCAAGAAATAATTGGCTGATTGTTGTGTAATGAATAAAGAATTAAGACCAAAAAGTTACTTGACCATGTAAGAATTTCTTCATCGTCGATGGATATGAGTTGAACTCTTAGTTTTGTCCACACTACGTAAGATAACAATCTTGGCGTTATTATCCCGAATGTAAACGCCAAAAGACACATTTATCCTATTTTATAACTCTTCTCTGAAACAAGTTTAAAATTTAAAAATAGTAATAATTTTCTCTGATTCCCGTTCAAAGTTGGACAAAACCTAATTTGTGTCTATATATAAAGTGTTCCTGCCTCTCCCCTTTTTCAGTCTTTTATTTCTTGACTATTGTTTTGTTCCTTGGTTTCTTCAATGTCTGAACATAGGCCTTTGCTTAGATTGAAGAAAACATTTTTTCATAGTTTTTCCTTCAAAAGCTGAAGAAGAAGCTTGTAGAGTTAACAACAGTCCACATGTTGTAACTCGAGAACTAGTGAAGGTAAGGAACTTATACCCTGCCCCGAGAATCGATCTGCAAAACCCATGGCAGATCAAGAAAAAATCACCTATGATGAGATCGATGTAGGAATGCTAATGATTCCATTTTTCAGGATGTTTGAGTACATTCTTCGATACTGGACTTTGGACATGGCAAAAAGTTTGGAGGATGGCTTCAGTGTCTCTGGGTTGACATGTGGGATGTAACTGATGGGAATGTCCCTAAGAAGTATGAACGTGGAAGGATTTGGATAAGGAAGGTGTACAATGATGATTTCTATTTGGTGCAATGATTTATTCAACGATCCTGAATTGGGCGACGGTGATGAAATCGGGCTATATTGGGATCCTAGATCTGCCAGTTTAGTGTTCAAATTGCTTTCTTAGGTTGGCTCTTGGTGGAAAGGTCCAATAATTTAGGAGCAGAAACAAAATAATATTATGGTCTTCAGTTTAAAAGCTATTTTGTTCTTAATGCACTTAAGAGTTGTGCTTGGTATTACACGAATATGATATATAGAGGAGTTGTCACTTGTAAATAAAGGTGATATAGAGGAGTTTAATAACAATGAGATTGAACAAGAGACACCTCCTTTCTATAATTGTTATATTGTATGATTCATTACAATTTAAATATATATTATCATGAAATTTTAGTCATTCTAACGTATCTATAAAATTCACATGAAACACATGTGCGAAGCACGTGCTTAGAAACTAGTGTCCCTAAGAAGTATGAAGGTGGAAGGATTTGGATAAGGAAAGTGTACAATGATGATTTTTCTATTTGGTGCAATGATTTATTCAACGATCGCAAATTGGGCGAGGTGATAAAAGCGGACTATATTGGGATCCTAGATCTGCCAGTTTAGTGTTCAAATTGCTTTCTTAGGTTGGCTCTTGGTGGAAAGGTCCAATAATTTAGGAGCAGAAACAAAATAATATTATGGTCTTCAATTTAAAAGCTATTTTATTCTTAATGCACTTAAGAGTTGTGCTTGATATTACACGGATATGATATATAGAGGAGTTGTCACTTGTAAATAAAGGTGATATAGAGGAGTTTAATAACAATGAGATTGCACAAGAGACACCTCCTTTCTATAATTGTTATATTGTATGATTCATTACAATTTAAATATATATTCTCATGAAATTTTAGTCATTCTAACGTATCTATAAAATTCACATGAAACACACGTGCGAATCACGTGCTCAGAAACTAGTGTCCCTAAGAAGTATGAAGGTGGAAGGATTTGGATAAGGAAAGTGTACAATGATGATTTTTCTATTTGGTGCAATAATTTATTCAATGATCGCGAAATGGGCGGTGGTGATGAAATCGAACTGTATTGGGATCCTAGATCTGACAGTTTAGTGTTCAAATTGCTTTCTTAGGTTGGTTCTTGGTGGAAAGGTCCAAAATAATATTATAGTCTTCAGTTTAAAAGCTATTTTGTTCTTAATGCACTTAAGAGTTATGCTTGATATTGCACGGATATGATATATAGAGGAGTTGTCACTTGTAAATAAACGTGATATAGAGGAGTTTAATAACAATGAGAGACACCTCCTTTCTATAATTGTGATGTTTTTGTTGTTGCTATACAGAGCATACATCCTACTAACAATGTGCCTCATTATTGATGAAGACACCAACACAAATGTTTATAATAATGTTGCTCGTGAGATCCAGATCCCACAAGGATGTTAACATAATCAACTAAATGGATAGCAACGTCATGGCAACCTCATAGAGTATATTATGTTCTATTATTATCGTAGGAAATCGTACACAATCATGCACTCAAGTCAACTGTATTATTGGATACACTTAAAAGAGGTTGGAATCGGGATGACATATGTGAGAAGCAGTGTCCAAGTCGTGACATTCGACAAAATCAAAATGAAAATACTAGGAGAAGTCTATCTGGTAAAATAAATTGGATCAGTGGAAATTATGATCCTATATTAAATGATGAATGCATCAACTTCATATACAACATATCGATGGATCAACCTTGTCTTTATCTAGTAGGATTCTTCTTTCCACGCTGCACCAGGACATAGAATATAAATTGGTTAGAGGAGACATAGTAATATAGAGAGAGCCCGACAATCCTATCCGCTCAATGTACCTTATAAATTAATTGGACAAATCTACTATTCACACCATGGAACAACTGAATATTGGGAAAGAATTGGAGAAAATGATGCCTTAGATCCTAAGATGGTGGTCATCAAAATATTTGACCACGAGTTCAAACTAGAAATGTATGTTTGCGTGAATTTTGATAGGATTATTGAGTCGACATAACTAATACATCAGAAAGATACAATATATGCCTTGGTTATAATGCCGCTAAATAAAATATGAGGTTATCATATGGTTTCATTGTAGCTTCTCTTCGAGTGCAGCAATTCTACTCAACAACTTTGAATGTCAAATTTTATTCTAATCACCTTATCGAGATGCAGCTGGTGCATTGTTATTTGTAGTTTTGATGATTTGACAAACTTAGGGACCTCATAAAGGTACCGGGCTTCTTACTTGAGTATTGCAGGTTCTTACTTGAGTATTGCAGGTTTCTTATTTGAGTATTGCAGATGAAACAAACCCAGGGACCTAGTAGAGGTACCAGGCTCTCATGATGATGAGTCAGTCGACTGCCAGCTGGAGATGGTACAGAAAGTAGGTGCACACTTCCCGATGGCGTCAGAAAGTGTGACTTTTCCAACCAATGGCAAAGAAGTTTAGGAAAGTGACTTGTCTATACAAAAGACACTTTCCTAAACATTTTTTGGTGGTTTTTGCAACTTGATAAAAACTTTTCAAGAACTCTTGCAAAGGCCACTACCAAGCAAAGGCAGAATCATTCCAAGAACAGCAGAAATCTCTTGAGCTTTTTAGTGCAGCTGTTTAGGAATATATTCTCTTGTTCTTATATTGTAAACTATTCCTGAAACTATAAAGGAATCAGTGGGTAGTGTTGAAAGTCTAAGTTGTCCAAGTGGGATAGCTTAGTGGGTAGATTGTTTTCTACTTAGGCTTGTTAAGCAATAGGGACTGTTGCTTAACTGTAAGATTGATAACTCTTTCTTACGTTTGTTGTAATCGTGTTTTACTTTTGCTTTTGAAGATTAGTGAAAACGATTGAAAATCCTGTGGAACAGGTCGTGGTTTTACTCCCTTAAGCAAGGAGGTTTCCACGTAAAATCATTGTGTTGATTTTACTGCATTTAACTTTCTGGTAATTTTCTGGAGTGTAGTAAGGGACCTGGTCCATTACCTGTTAAGTGAAGGCACATATTCTATCATGCATGATTTCAGTTACACCAATCTGCCAATTTATAGGTTTTCTTGTTCTACTCCTGTGTGTTTGATAAACAACAATTTTGATGAGTGTATCAGTATCTGTCTTCTTCACCTTCGTTGAAACCTACCCAAACACTAACAATGGAAAAACTTCTGTCGATTGATTTACAAGAAAATGATTTTTGTTGGAAAGGCGGGAGTTTTCATGGATTGGATCAGTACTGATCCAAGAAAACAGAGGTTCTATTGAAGATTTTTGTATGTCACATGAGTTGCACTATTCTGTTTAATTTGACAGAAACTTTTTGTGTCTGTTCGGGTTTTACGGTGAAAGACTGAATTGATAAGATTTTAACATAGATAAAAGACTTTTTCCATAAGCTTCATATATGAGAGATCAAATCAATCTAAGTCCATACATTATGGACTATTTTGATCATTTTCTCTATTAGGACCAAAGCCAACATTCTATCATAATATTCTATTGGTATAATACATATATTGGACTCTAAACTAGACTTCAAATTTTAGCTTTGGCCTTCAACTTTCATAATGCACAAATAGACACTTTAACTATTCAACTTTTGAATAAATAAATACATAAGTCCTACATGGCATTATACACGTAGGATACCACGTAGGACAAAAAATGACATATAGGACATGTGTGTTTATTTGTTCAACTTTATACAAATTTAAGTGTCTATTTGTGCACATCCAATGCTGAAGGGCATAAACGTAATTTGAAGCGAAGTTAAAAGGCACATTTATGTATTATGCCTATTCTTTTTAGTATTACTCTTTCAGCTAATTGTAGTTTTGATGTTTTACCTTTCCTATATATGCTCCTCACTACAAAGGCTCTTAGTGTGAGAAATAGGAAAATCCCTAAGTACCCCCCCTAAACTATGACCAAATCTCAGAGACACACCTTAACTGAACTGAGATCGTATTACCCCCCCACCCCCGAAACTTAATTTTTTTGTAATTTTATACCCTCTTGTCTTACGTGACACACTCCATGACTCTACTCAATTGAGGCGCGTGAGAAGTATTTTGATGCTACGTAAGCCAAAAATGTGCACAAAATTACAAACAAAAAAATAAGTCCAGGGGGTAATAGACCTTAAGAATAGTTAATATGTGTCTTTGGAATTTCGGTCATAGTCTAGGGGATACTTGTGCATTTTTCCGTGAGAAATATGTTAATATACTCACAACAAATAGAAATAAAGACCTAACATGTCCTAATTAAGGACCCCAAATGGCGCACAAACTCAATGGTAGAAGACTACGGGCTGAATCATTAAGTAGATATTTCATAACAGTTACTGATTTAGGTGTGTCGCCAAAGCACATCGAGCTAAACTTGAAGAAGGTAAGATGAAGGAGTGAACTGCATCGAAAGATATAATCCTGAATTATATAAGATATCCATAGCAAATAAGAGTAAAAATTATTGGGGCATGTTTGAATAGAGGAATGTGATTTCAGATGTGACATTTCATCCATCAAAATTATCTTCAATCAGTAACTTGATAGTTACGTCAAACTAAAATGACTGAGAAAATTGAACACACATGCATTAAATTAATACAAAAACTGATTTGGTAACAATATAATATAGGGTCTTAACTCTTTCAATCATCTGACGGAAGATTTTGCATTAGCACAAGAATAAGGCTACATTCATTCAAGACTTCGTTTCCATTTTTCTGCGTAATTCTGAAAATCCTAGCTAATAACCAGAGCAAAAGCAGGATAGAAGACGAAAGGCAACATGAGTTGCTGGCTGCTCAACTGTTGGGCATGGCCTTTACAGACAGATGCGTATTCTTTTGTACAGATGCCTGCATTTAGCGTAACTTATGGCTGTAAATAAACTGTCTTGACAAAAATCATCTTCTGGAAGTCGAAATTCTTATTTTGTAATAGCTGAAGGTCCAACAATATAGGACCAAAAACAACATATCATAGTGTTTTTGTTAGTATTACTCTTTAATAAAGTTGTAATAGCTGAAGATCGGAATAATTGCACTATGGAGTATGATAATTCTCAAAGTTCCCAATTTAGTGTATGCAATCCCTTTTTCGTACCTATATTTTAATTCTTTATTATTGGGTGCTCTATGAGAATAATATAATATAGTTTTGGGTGTTTCTGAACCGCTATAATTTAGATATGAAATTTCACAAAGTTTGCAAACAGAGAAGATAGAGCTGATTTATAACACAGTCGTAGATTTGCAAAGTTTGTTTTTCCCACTGATTGATTTCTCCTCTAAGTTGCAAACACGAATGAATACCTCCCTGGTAAGTCTTTCAGCCATATGTTGAAACAGAGGTAAGACATATTCAACAGTGATACAAGGTCAGTTTGTTTCGCTGGTTTTTGAGGAAAAAGGCAACCGAGGTCATGTTTTGTGCACTGACAGTATTGACAGCAAAAATATCAGGATATGTTAGATCTATAACACTCGTAAATCACCACGTCAAGCCTTATATTATATCTTGGAAAGAGTTTATTTGCACCATCTGAATGGATAGCTCGATGATCAAGAGGTCAAAATTCCAAAACAGGGTGGATACATCTTCTAGTTCTTACTGTTTGCTGATTTTAAGCTACTGAGGAGATATTTACTCCGAGACTCATATAGTCAAGCAGTGTCATTTGATGGATATGGAAAATATACTCCGCGATGATATCATGAATTTTTGGAACATTCTCAAACTAACACAGTTGGTTCAAATGAAAACTACATGTACAATATCCGATCCACTCTACTAGTAAACAACACAAGTTTCTGTCATTACTAAAATTCACTTCCAGAGTTCTTTCGTTGTTGATTTCGATATGAAATACATTCTTCTTTGGCAACATTATTTCTAAGCCAAGTCGGTAGAAGTAAAGGAAAATAACTTCTACAAAGAAGATTAGACTCACAGCAAATGCCCGAGATACAGATGTAACATGATCCCATTTCATTACGAACTCACTAGTAGACAGTTTGAGGCAAAAGGTGAATAGATAATGATTCATTCACACTACAATTTGCCGCAGGAGAGATGTTGCAAGATCACTAGTTACTTAGAACGCTACCTATGGCATAAAACATCAATATTCAATTGAACATGAAGAACAACAATTCTTTAAGATGATAGTGGAGAAAACCTCCGATGAAGACACCAAGTTCCTTATAGAGATATATGTAACACCTTAGAAAATCTCACGGCGATAAAATATATGAGAAATGTAAGGTATATAAGGAAGCAAAGTTATCCCTGTTGACGTGTTTTAAAAACCTGCATTAAGAGTAAACAAGGCTGTAAGTAAACTGCATAGGAAAAAAAATCATCTTCTGGAAGTTGAAATTCTTATTTGCACGATATAAGATCAAAACTAAAATGACGAAATTACCATAGGATGCTCATCTTGAGCCATTTATGCTGCCCTTCTAAGTTTGGCTAGTTCAGCCAACACATTCTCGAAGGGAACTATCAGCTTGCTCTTTTTAGTCTGCAATTTTTCACAACAGCATTAAACCAGGTTAATACAATGCTAATTACACAAAGTGAATAAAATGGTATAGACAGAGCACAACATTCATACGATTTTGCACTTCTCAGCATATATCATTTGTTTTCTTATTCTAAGCGGAATTTTCATTTTGGGTAATGAAAAACTTGTTTTCATACAGTACTTGATGTTAGTGCTGTCAGACACCTAAGAAATGGCTGTGAAATCAATGACGAAATCATTCTACAAATGCTCGACACTGGAAACAAATTTGAAACCAAAAGCAATAATTCTCATTTCTCCTTAAGTTAAACTAACAACATTAGTCGTCCAATTCATATCTTAGATCTTTCTGTAGAAATGAGCATAAACCATTCATCGTCGAAGGAAACAAATTTGATTTCTACCCATCTTTTATTAGTATGAACATACATAGAAGGTCATTTAAAAAAGTAATTATAGCTTTTATCGCTCTGTCTCGTCAAACTTAAAATTCAATTAATAGCAGCCCGAACACCCTAATGGACTCTTGAAATGTCAATATCCATAGTAGTAGAGTCTAGACCTTCAATGAGGGAGCAAGAGCAAGAACTTCATCAACCAATTCCAAGTGAAAGTTGGCAATCATGGAGAGTTGCATCCATACAACAATGAAATATGAAAACATTGCCTCACATCACATGTAAAAGATCAACGTATTAACAGGTCGAAATCTTCCAACACCTCCCCATCAGAAACATCATGCTGTTTTAGAGGCCTGAACTGAGTGAAATGAAAACCATTACTAGAATATTTTCAAGAGACAATTATAACAAGAAGTTCTCTTTTTTCTTGTAATAATAAAAAGTCTCAAGGATACTTGAGTATATGTTTAACAGACTACGCTGTTGCGAAAGCCGAATATATAGAGAGTGATGGGATCACAAATGCTATATCTTAAGGTAGCTAATAAATAGTAAATGAGACAACAATAAAAAGAACACCAGGAATTACTGAGGTTCGGCAAACTTTTGTTTTCTTTTGCCTACTCCTCAGACACAACCAACCAATATTTATTCACTCCAAAAAAGTATAAGTGAAATACTACAAGAGAGAAAGAAGAACAAATGCCTTAGGAGATGAGAAGGCAATTGAGAGGTGTGTTACAAATGAATTAGGAGCTACCTATTTATAAGAGTGAATTCTTCCTGTTGATGTCATCCATCACATCAGAATATGTCAAATGTCAAGATTTAACTTGTGAAACCATTTTATGGTTCACCTAAATTTCACCTACAAAAGGTGTTATCTTGACATTTCTACCAATGAAGAATTATTCTCTGAACTATCATATCTTCTCATTAATCCATTTTTGAATCTTGTCAAAATTTAAAAAATCTCTACCTTGGCAAGATTCTCCATTTTCAACTTTCTCTCAACAATAATTTTGATTGTGTCTTCAACCTCAATATTCAATGTTTAACAATGTTGATCAAGTTCAAACAATGTTAAAACTCGACTGCAGTCACCACTTTTGTCAACAAATCGGCATGATTATCCGTAGTATGAATTTGCTGCAATATGACTCCACTATCTTCTATGATGTCTCGTATGAAATGATATCGGACGTCAATGTGCTTCGTCCTTACATGATAAACTTAGTTCTCTAATAATTGAATAACACTCTATCACAAAACATTGTGATTCCTTCTTGTCCAATACCAAGCTTTCTAAGCAATCCTTGAAGCCAAATTTCTTTCTTCACAACCTCTGTAATTGTCATGTACTCTGCCTCAGTGGTAGACAAAGCAATTGTTGACTGCAAAATAGACTTCCAACTAACTTGTGCATTTGCAATAGTGATAACATAACCACTAGTTGATCTTCGTTTGTCCAAATCACCTGCATAATCGAGTCACAATATCCAACAAGATATTGATTATTTTTTTGCTCAAAAACCAAACCAACATCTATAGTATTATGAATATACCGTAGAATTCATCTTACAGCCTGCCAATGATCCTTTCCAAGATTATGCATGTACCTGCTTACAACTCCAACATCGTGTGGAATATCTGTCCTTATGCAAACCATTGTATATATCAAGCTACCAATAGCATTCACTTATGGTATTCTTGACATATATTCTCGTTCAGTTTCATTCTTAGGTGACATAGAATCACTAAGCTCAAATTGAAGAGCAAGCAGAGTGCTAACCGTCTTCGTTTTCTCATTCATACCGAATCGGTTTAGTACCCTTTTCAAGTATTCTTTCTGGGATAAATAGAGTTTCTTTTAATGCCTATCTCTTTTTACTCCATGCCAAGAATCTTCTTTGCCTCACCGAAATCCTTCATCTCAAACTCCTTTCTTAGTTGAATCTTTAGCTTCTCAATTTCCTCTTGACCTTTAGAAGCTATCAACATATCATCAACATATAGGAGAGATATGTAAAGGATTATCTTCAAGCTTGCACAAATACACACAATATTCGTGTTTGCTTCTTATGTACCTTTGCTGCAACATAAACTTGTCAACTCGTTTGTACCGTTGTCTAGAAGATTGTTTCAGTCCATACAACGATTTTTCTAGTTTGTACACCATATTTTCTTTTCCATCAACTTTAAATCCTTCTGGCTGAGTCATGTACATTTCCTCTTCCAAGTCTCCATGTAAAAATGCAGTTTTTACATCCAACTGAACTAGTTCCAGATTCAACTGTACTACCAAAGCCAACAAAACTATAATGGAGGAGTGTTTCACAAATGGAGAAATTAAAGTACCTCATTATAATCAATTCCCTCCTTTTGAGCATATCCTTTGGCCACCAATCTTGCTTTGTAGCGAACATCTTCTTGGTTAGAAAATCCTTTTTTCTTTTCAAATACACATTTGCACCCAAATGCTTTCTTGCCCTCCGGGAGATTGACCAATCTCCATGTATGATTCTGATGATCGAAGGGACTACGTTTCTTCCTCCATGGAAATCCTCCACTTATCTTCTTGTGAACTTTGGACTGCGTCTTTATAAGTGCTAGGAATGTCATCGGCTGCAATTGAGTTAGCACACACCACCATATCTGTGAGTCAAGCAGGTTTTCTTATAGTCCTTTTGGCTTGCTGGTTGCTATTGATTCAAGTTGTGGTTGAGGTTCTTGAGAGGGAACCTCCTTTTCGACTCTCTCTCCTTCAAGAGGAAAATCTTTTGTTGTTTCCTAGTTTGATCCCCGTGTTGGGAAAATTATCTTTCCCTCAAACTCCACCTGCTTTGAAGCACCATCAATTATTCAATTTGTATGACTTCTTCAACTGTTACCTTATTTGTCAAGGCAGATTCATCATAGGTAACATCCATGCTGAAAATATTTTTTCTTGTCTTTGGACACCATACACGGTATCATTTGACTCCAAAAGTATAAATAAAGTTTTCTTTGCTCTTGGGTCCAATTTTGACTCTCTTACATGATAATATGCAATTGAACCAACTAGATATAAAGAACCATATCTTCTGTAGGTTTTCCATACCATTTTTCAAATGGTGTCTTCCCACCAATAGCAGCAGATGGTAGACGATTAATGAGGTAGCATGCATATGATATTGCCTCAGCCCGAAATTCCTTGCCCAAGCCAGCATTGGACAACATACACTGAACCTTCTCCAGCAAAGTTTGGTTCATGCCTTCTGCCACTCCATTCTGTTGTGGTGTATTTCTGACCGTGAAATGTCTAACGATGTCATTTTCCTCACAAATTTTCTTAAAAAGATCATTTTTGTATTCTCCACCATTGTCTATGCGAAGACACTTGATCTTTCTGCCACTTTGAGTGAGTTTCTATCATCGCCTTCCATTTGAGAAAAATTCCCAACATTTCATCTTTTATTTTCATCGTATACACCCACAATATTCTATACAAGTCATCAACAAAGGTTACAAAATAGTGTTTTCCACCTAATTAAGGTGTTTTGGAAGTACCCCAAACATTTGAATGAACATAATCAAAATACCTTTAGTATTATGGATAGATGTTCCAAATTTAACCCTTGTTTGTTTTCCCTTGACAATGCTCGCAAAACTCCAACTTGCAAGTTTTTACTCATTTTAGCAATCCTTGGTCTGATGAAGTTTTCGAGGATTTTCCCCCAGCATGTCCCAAGGGCATATGCCACAGCTTGGTCATTTCTGTCTCCTTGTCGTCATTGGATGTTGTTGTCGTTGTCCCAATAATTGTACTACATTGATAGTAGTACATGTTATTATTGCTTTGAATTGTCTTCATTACCACCAGTGCACCAGAGCATATTCTTATCACGCCATTATTTGTAATGACTTTGAACCCCTTTGACTCTAGGGCTCTTATAGAAATGAGATTTTTCTTCAAATATGGTACATATTGAACATTTGTTAATATTCTACTTAATCCATCATGGTTCTTAAATCGGGTTAAACCAACACCAAATGCGGTTAGAGGATTATTGTTTGCGGTGTGAATAACTCCACATTTTCCTTCTTGTAAATCAACAAACCAGTCCCGATTGGGAGAGATATGATAGCTAAAAGTTGAGTCCATCAACCATACATCAAATGATTTGGATGGATCTGTTATAACTAGTGAGTAATCGGAGTCATTGCAATCATCCACATTTGAATCCATGACAGCCTTCCCATTATTTGGTTTGACTTTGCTATTCAACTTTGGGCAGTCTTTCTTCTAGTGCTTTTTTTCTCAGCAAAAGGCACATTTATCTTTGCTGAGTCTGGATCTTGATTTGGATCTCTCTTTCTTCGTTCTCATATGATTTTGAGAACGACCTCTCGCAATCAGTGCTTCTGCTTCTTCGCCTTTTTGTTTTTCTCTTTTTCTTTGTTAATCATATCATATCATATATTATTATAAGTGGGAAGCTCCTAACCTCAAAGTTGAATTACCATTTTATCCTTCACTTAAATATTTTTTTTAAAAAAATGTAAAAGTATTTTTAATAAACAATTAGATAGTAAACTTTAAAGTAATAAAGATATAATGAAAGATAAATAGTCATTCAAACAAATGAAGTTCAAACATTTCAAAACATCTCTTATTTAATTTTAAGTTAAAGAATTTGAAGAGTTCCATTGATAAAATTATTTACATGATTTTTCCAACAAAAAATATTATTTTGATGTCTTCTCATGACAATAACATGTGAATTAATTTATCTCACAAAATTCTTCTTCACATTTTTCATGTTTCTTTTGATCAATAAATTTTAGACATATATGTAAATAGATAGAACTAATATTACATGTTTTGTTTCATTCTTCTCATAGAAAAATATGTTTTTAACGCAACAGGTGATAAATAATTCTAGAGAGTTTTTCATTTGGACAAAAAGTCTGCTCAACATTCATGAGGTAAAACAAACCTACTTGTGTGAGAAAGAATATGTATGTTGTTTTGTTAATTTATTGACGGTAAATTTTTGGAGAATATGGTATCTGAATTAGAATTTAATCATTTCAGTGTATTCGATGCATTCTTCAAGAAGGTTAAAGGCGTCATGGACATTTATTTGTTGTTTGGTAAGTATTATTTTTCATTTCAATGTTGCATATTTTTACTTAGTTCATTGTTTGTTACATTCAATTTTCGGTTGAAGGAAGGTAAATTGACTACTTTTTCTTGAATAATGGCAATGAAAAAGAAAATAAAAATTTTCATTTACATGTCTGATGTACAAATCTTCTTTTAAAGATTATGTTTGTTATAACAAGTTGATTATCATGTAGTGAACACTCTATGTTATTGGATAAGAGGATTGAATAATTCATGTAATTAGTTTTTTCTCATAATTAAATCTACAAATATTAGCATGCATTATATTTAATGTGCTTTTTTAGAATTTATAAATGATTTACTACTTGTATGAAAATAAAATCATGGTGTGATTTCATATTTGTAAATAAATACCCCTAATAACGAAAAAAGAGGAAGCGTTGAAAAAGAAAAACAGTATTGCTAAATAATTTTATATTCTGCAACTTTATGATTTTATTGATTAAATTTAGAACTTATTATTTCATTTATTCTATCTAGAAAAAAAAATATTTGGATAAAAAATCTCATAGATTCTTTATACTCATTTTAAGGAGTATATACTCCTTTTAATTTTTAAACATAAAATAGTATTATTATTAATCTTTATCCTTTTTTTGAAAAAATGTGTATTGAAGATCTTAACTTTAAAATAGGATTATGATTCTACCCTTTTACTAATTTAAATATTATTAAAGAAATAATTAATAAAACATTACTTAAATAATACTTATATAATATTAATCCATTATGTTTCTAGGTAGGATTAATTAGAGAAATGTTTAATTTGTTTTTTATTCTAAAATAGAGTTCGGTAGATGAGTGTTTCGTAACAACAAAAGACAGTAAATTATATTCAAAATATCCTTTAACATGAAAGAACAAAAATGTCCTTTGAATTACCATACATCATAATATGGCACATATTTTTAGATTTTAGTAAGAAACTTTACATATTCCCAACTTTAAACAATCTAATTCTCATAGACGTTATGTATATCATCAATTTTTAAATGACTTTTACAATTCCAAGTTTGTAACTATAAATACCAAAAAATTATCTTCAATCACTTTATATTAATGCATACACTTAGTTATTCCGATGTATAATTGCTGATGAATGATTATTGGTGGATGTAATTACACTGGCACATTGTTCAACACAATTACTTTTTATTGATGCATACGCTTTGTTATTCTAATGTATAATTATTGATGGATAGTTGTTGATGAATGTATTGTTCATCACATATGCAATAAAAAAGAGATAGATCTGTTTATGCTTTTGTTAGTTATTGAGGAAGTTCCTCTATTCTTATAAATTAGAACTATTTCTCTCTTTAATTTTTGTTATTTAAAAGTTTTAGAATTCATTAGCTATTTTATTGTTTTTAGTCTACTCTATTTCATTTTATTTTCGAATTCATTAGCTAATTTCGTGTTACACTCTTTCTCTTTTGATTACTTAATTTTATGAATAACTATTTGTACATATTGTAACTGTATTTAAATAATTTACGAATATTTATACTAAGTAGCCTGCAATACAAATATATTTTCTATTCTGAAATTCAATTTTTTAAGCATGCATATATTTTGTAGTAATTACAAGGGACATACGTGCGACGCACGTTTTCAAAATCTATTCTGAAATAAGTAATTGAAGATAAATCATGTTAACCAATTGCTATAAAAAAAAATTAATGTTATTGGGCTCATGCACAACACGGTGTGTATATATATATATATAAAAGATAAATATGATGAGGATATATGAATTGAAAATATATATTGATAATTGAAATTGAAATTTATTAATGATAATCATTCTTTATTTAATTAAACATCAACAAAGCTCACAACATAAAAGCTTATTGAGGAAACACATAATGTTTTCCCTAATAAAACATTATCATTATTATTGAAAATTTATCAGTAGTGACAATTATCATGACATGCTTGTTGAGAAGAATAGCATTTATTTGGTTTAACCAATTTACAACACCATAGACTTGATGGTTCAAAAGCCCTAAAGCATGGATTGGAATCTTTTACCTCGACACGAATACGTTGATCGCCTGCATTTCATAAAAAAAAGACATATAAGACCGGTTAAGTTTTATATACTAATAATTCATAATAATTTAAAAGTATAAAAATGAATGTGAACATACATTGATGGAGAGGTAACAAAGAAAAGAAAATTAAGCAAAGTAGCAAAATTGATGAAAAGGAGAATTTTGTAGTAGCCATGAAAAATATGGTTTAATATTCAAAACTCAAAAGACGGTGAAAAATATGTATGAAATTGTCCAAAATATATAGCCATTGCAATTACTTTATTTTGGTAAATGATGCAAACTAATGATTTATTAATCAAGTTATTTCCAAATCTATACATCCATAGAATGAAGGATATAAAACAAATTGGGCAAAAAAATTATTATATGCTACTTATTCATTCATCATTTTTATAAATTATTTAATTTCCTAAATAACTCTTCCCTTTCCTTTTACTACTAACCTCATTAATATATTTTAATCTATTTTCCTAATTAATTGCAAGGTGTATTTTAGTTTTTGATGCAATAATGAATAATGCATGTTTGTATATGTGTGTTTAAGTGAAGTTACATTCGTGCTATAGTTAAATTTTGATAGGTTAAAATGAGATGAGTCTATAAAATAAATAGATATAAACATAAATTGATTAATTAAAATGTAGTTCATTATTACCTAAGTCGCTTAATTCTTATTAAATTTTAATTTATTTGTTTGTTTATTTTATAATTTCTTAGTATCTAAAAAAAATTATGTTTTTCTTTATTATGGAAATTTATAGCATATCAGCTTTTTTTGTAAAAAAAATAAATTGAAAGTACTTTGACAAGATTTAATATATCATGGGTCAATTAAAAGCATTGAACAAACAAAGGAGTGAGTCCACGATTGGCTCAAACTTAAATGGATTATAGTGCAATTGTTGAGATCTCTCCACCCTTAATTAGGGTGGTTCGAGCCTCTGAAAATGAGCATCATCTCCAGAAATGAACTTGCAAATGCACGAATTTAATCGATCTTATATTATATAAACATGAAAAAAAAAAAAGAGGATAGGGGTTGAGAGGTATGTGTAATTCTCCTTATTTTTTTCTTTATTGATAAATAAATACCATTTTAGCTATCAACTTTCCTCCTTTACATTAACAAACCCTATTATAACACTCCATCTAATTGATATACTTAATAACTTTCTTATAAAAAAAAAAAACAATAAAATTACAATCATGAAAATTCATGACATTTTCCCCTATCACACAATCAAAAGAAAACCAAACCCCTAAAGACATGATACAATAAAATTCGTCTTTTGTTCTATATTGCTGTTGTTCATGACTATGACTGTTCGTCCCGATTGATTCTAGATGGTAAAGTTTCCACCACCTTCAACATTATTTTGAAGAGTAATCCAAAGCAAAGAAACAGTAATAGCAATAAGTCCTGACCATATATATATAATAGTTGAGACTCTTCCTTTTCTTCCCATCAATCCTTTAGCAAATGGATATAAATGTGATATACCCAAAAGCTAAAGAATACACCACCAAATAGCCTGTTCCATTGTGGTATAACACTGTATATTGTTCTTGATATGCCAATAACAAGTGCCATTATGTTAACAACCATAATGGTTAATGGAAGTATAAAAAGACTAGTATTACTAAAAGCATGAACAAAAAAGTTGAAAGTTGAATTACGATTTTACTCCTTCTATAAATTAAATTGTTATAAAATATTTCAATATTTGATTGTATAAATTTAATTAAATGTTAATGACTTTTAGACTTTCTAAGATTAATTCCTAATTAAATATCTAATTTATTGATATTTATCATCTATAATCTATATGTATATAATAATAATTTTTTTTAAAAATTTTTTACCTAAATTTCTTTACTTTTCCTCTACTTATAACTTTTTCCTTAACCCCTCTCATGAATAATATAATTGATGTAGATAAAGTATTATCCTTTATGATAAATAACAAAATTTAATAATTTAAAGGGTGCAAATCTACAANAGTGCAAATCTACAAATGGAGACGCACATTGATAATGTCCTCTTGATTATTATTAAAGAATGACTCTGGCTTCACAAATTTAAATTCATTAATGCTTAATTACATGATAAGAACTTTAGTTGTTCTTTTTACATGGTTTGCTAACTTTAATTTTTTTTCATTTTCTTCATTTATTTATTAATAATTTCTAATTACTTATTTAACTTTTATACTCTTAATATTCATAACTCTCATCTTTTCATATTCATAACCTCCAAATATTTAAACTAAAACTTTAAGATATCTTTTGATATTCCTTCAATTCTATTTATATAAATTCAACTTCTTTATCTCATGAAACCCCTACCAAGATTATTAGGCTATTATTTTTATTCTATAGAAAAAGTAGATGATGGACTCTTGAATTTTGATAGGATATGAAAGGAGTCAATAAGAACTCAAAGAGTTATGTACTAATTTTGTACTTATTTTTTCATCTATATATACATCAATTTTATAAGAATAATGTCTATATTGTATTTTTTCTTAAATATTCTGTTTCTTTTTGTATTTTTTTCTCTCTGTTAGACTTCTTAATTTAGTTTTCTATGAATGTTTCATTGCCGTCAGTCTTTATTCTTATTTTGTAATTGTTACATTTTATTAATCATTACAATTTACACATATATTTCTATAAAATTTTAGTCATTCTAACGTATCTATAAAAATTCACATGAAACATACGTGCGAAGCACGTGCTCAGAAATTAGTAATCTGATAATCCCCAAAAAAGAGTAATCTATCCATTTAATCCATCTTCACATTGAATCAACACCAACAATAAACTCTATGTAGTATAAGGTCTGGAAAGTATAGAGTATACGTAGATCTTACTTTTAACTTGTGAAATTAAAAAAAAATACTATTTTTAAAAGATATTTCACATATAACGCATATCAAATCAGCTAAACGAAAAACACACATATTAAGAGGACATAATGAAAACAGACCAATATGAATTGTGGTGCTTGAATAAGAGTTTTTGGGTTTGAGCCCTCGTTTGTGGTGCTTTAATAAGAGTTTTTGGGTTTGAGCCCTCGTTTGTGGTGCTTTAATAAGAGTTTTTGGGTTTGAGCCCTGGGTATGGAAAAAATCTTATTGAAAGCGTCATCTCAAATAGGCTTTNGGGTATGGAAAAAATCTTATTGAAAGCGTCATCTCAAATAGGCTTTGCAGTGTGCAATTTGAATTTAGTCGGAGTTTTGGTTTTTTTTTTTTTTAAATTAATGAAAAAATTGACAAAAAGATACTCCCTCTGTTCACTTTATTTATCGTGTTTTACTTTTCGAAAATTAATTTAACTAATTTTGAAAGTTAAATTAAACTATATTAATCTATTATTTTAAATAAATAATTAAATATTCAAAAACTATATAAATAACATTATTTACATATTCATATAATGAAAAAATAAATTATTAAATATTAATTAAAATTCAAATAGTTTAACGCTATAACAAATAATATTTGATTGAAGGGAGTAAATTTAAGCGGAAGTTGATACCCACAAATTCCAAAATATTAAAAAGGAAGCCTGCTCTTAGTTGAAAAAAAAAGTGAACAGTTTAAAGAGGAAACGCCGCCAAAGCAGCTAAAACAGACGCTGTTTTTCTACAATTCTTTGCCGGAGTTGTAATTCTAATCAATGGAAATAATTTACCCAATTGATGCACAATACTCAGACTCCACTAGAAGTCCAGGCATAAACTCTTTTCTCTTTTTTGTTTGTTGGAGTTATCCTTTAGTCTATTAACTGTTTGATGAATGTTCACAGAAGTATTCTGAAGAGCGACAATGGGATGGCATCAAAGTTAAACCTACACCACGTCGAAATTTCATTGCGAGTTGAGACGCTTTGTGTTTATGAACACGACTGCTGATTAGATATGGATTATGGAGCCACCTGGAGTAGTTTTGTATTGTGGCATATTTGATTGATTGTGTTATATTCTAGGTGTTTTGATGATCCTCACAAATGCAGGGACCTGGTTCCTGGCAGAGTGCTCTCGTTCAGATACAAATGGGGTACAGTCATAAAAGCTGTCATGTCAGGTGGTAGGTGAAAAGTGCAGTATCCTACACAAATAAGAAGAGCAAACGAGATTGTATGTTTCAGTATCTCGCAAATGCAGGGACCTGGTACCAGACAGAGTTTCCTCCATCAGATACATAATTGGTTACAGCTGTAAAGCTGTCACGTCAGAGGTTGGTAAGGCGTCAGTGTACTACACCAATCAGAATGGAGGAGGGTGTTTGTCCAACGGATAATAACTCTTTATGTTTGATACTTTTAGCATGACAAACACCATATTATATTCATTCATCCAAAGAAGGAAGTCAGCCAGCAAGCCTTTTCAAGAACTCATATAGAAGTTTGCAAGGGACCTGGTTCCCGCAAGCAAGGGACCTGGTACCCGCAAGACCGCGACGTGAAAAGGATGAAAAGACAGCTGTCAGAAAAGCTGTCATCTCTGATGCGGTAGGTACACAGCTTTTCCAACAGCAGGCCTTCAGCCAATGGGATGACTTCAACGAATTTGTGGGAATTT
>NC_028641.1:72435299-72517371 GCF_001406875.1 Solanum pennellii
TTATTTGTGTATAAAGCTAATTAAGTATTGAATTTTGATAACAACCATCATAACCCAATAAAAATAAAAAATGTATTTATGAGCTTTGGCATGTTGAATGATGTGATATTCATTGCCTATTCAGCTTCACTTTCTTTGTTTGAATTTAATTTTTTTGATGGAGTTAATAACAGATAGTATTAAATAAATAGTATTAAATAATATTAGTATTTACTGTGTACTAATCCTAGTCCTATTAGGATTAGTACTCCTTAATCCTAGTCCTATTAGGATTAGTACTCCTTAATCCTAGTCCTATTAGGATTAGTACTCAGTAAATACTAATATTATTTAATACTATTTATTTAATACTATCTGTTATTATCCCCCCTATAATAACAGATAGTATTAAATAAACAGTATTAAATAATATTAGTATTTACTGTGTACTAATCCTAGTCCTATTAGGATTAGTACTCCTTAATCCTAGTCCTATTAGGATTAGTACTCCTTCCTATATCTCCTATATATATCTCCCATGTATTCCCTTATTAGGTTAACACTTCAATACAATCAATATTCCTTCATGGTTATCAGAGCTAGAAAACCTAGATCTTCTTTTCTCTAGGTTTTTTTTTCTCTCTTTAGGGCACCGATCGTTCCCTCTCTTCTCTTGGGCGGCGGCAGCCATGACAACCGAGGTGGATCCTCTCGATTCACTTCCTTCTGGCGTTAAACTCCTTCTCAGGCATCTTCATGCCCTGATTCCCGAAAAATTATCAGACATAAATTACCCTACATGGGAAATCACCGTTCTTACAGCCCTTGAGGCCAATTACCTTTTCAAATACGTCGATGGAAGCACAGAACCGCCGCCAGCAGTCATCACCGCCACAGACAAATCAGAAAAAACCAAATCCGGCCCATGACGCCTGGAAAGCCGTGGATGGCCAGATCCGATCATGTTCGATTGCGGTCATCTCTCCCACGGTTCAGAAACACGTCCGATCCTACACAACTGCTTCAGCCCTGTGGACGGCCCTCGCAACACGCTATGCATCAATTTCCCACTCTCATATTTTTCAATTGCGTGATCGTCTCCACACAATTACCAAAGGCACGAAAACTATGGCGGAGTATTTAGACGAGGTCTCCACCATCATCACAGCCCTCGACACCGTGAACGAAATCATTCCCGAAAAAGATCTCGTCATGTGCGTCGTTCGGGGGCTCCCATCAGCTTACTCCTCCATTAAACAGGCGGTTCGCATCAGTCCAACGCCCGTTGACCTGGCTACTCTCTCCTCGTGGCTAAAAAGTGAAGAAATCAACGTGGATCTGGAGAGCAAACTTCTTCTCCGAGAAGCCGCTGTTATGGAGCCGGCCACCGCCCTCACCGCAAGCCAGAACTATCGCGGGGGGCGTGGTGGCGGCCGGCAGGGGAGCCGCGGCGGCTACGGCAGAAACAGCGGAGGCCGCGGGCGCGGCGGTCGGCAGGGCAGTCGTCCGCCGTACGACGGTCAGCAGCACGGCAGCAACAACAGCCTGCACTCCTTCGGCAGCGGCGGGCAGTCATCTTCCAGCGGCGGGCAGGGCACTTACGAGCGGGATCGTCCAACTTGTCAAATCTGTCAGAAAACAGGACACACCGCTGTTCGTTGCTGGTTTCGGTATGAGGAGAGCCGAAATAGTGATAACCGTGCCAATTATGCATCTCAAGCCGGCCCTTCCTCTGAATGGCTGTTGGATACTGGGGCCAACATGCACGTTACTTCTGATCTATCCAAGCTTAACGCTCCAAATCCATATCATGGCTCCAATGGTATTACTGTTGGCAACGGTGAGTCCCTTAATATTTCTCACACTGGCACGGGTACCATTAAAACCCCCACCGCTATCTTTCACCTAGGTAACCTTACCCACGTCCCTTCTATTAAATCCAATCTCCTTTCAGTTCACCAATTCACAAAAGACAATAATTGCTCACTCTTGTTCACCTCTAATGATTTTCAGATCCTAGACAATACTACCAAGAGGGTGATTTTTCAGGGCCCCTGTGAGCATGGTCTGTACGTTCTTCCTGGCACAAGTTCGTCTGCCCACCCAGTTTCAGAAAGCGTTCCTGTGGCTCCGGTGGCTCTTTCGGCTGATGGCCACAGTCTGTTGTGGCACAGTCGTCTGGGTCACCCGTCTACTCAAATAATAAATTCTTTAATGTCTCAATTAGGTTTTTCTTCCATTCATGTAAACAATTGTGACTCCTGTTCAATTGCTAAATCTCATAAATTACCTTTTACTTTATCTGAGAAGCGTACAACTGCACCTTTTCAACTTATTCATTCTGACCTATGGGGTCCTACTGCTGTTCCTTCATTTGCTGGTTTTCGCTATTATATTTGTTTTGTGGATGATTTTACAAAATACACTTGGTTGTACCCACTAAAACACAAATCACAGGCATACACCACCTTTGTCACTTTTGAAAAAATGGTCAAAACACAATTCAATTCTCATGTTAAACTTTTTCGAAGTGACAATGGAAAGGAATATGTCAATAACATCTTTGGCCAGTTTCTGCAATCCCTGGGAATTATACATCAAACCTCCTGTCCATACACTCCCGAACAGAATGGGGTGGCTGAGCGTAAGCATCGCCATCTCATTGAAACGGTGGTTACTCTTCTACATCAATCTCATCTCCCTGTCTCCTTTTGGGTAGAAGCTCTAGCCACCGCAAACTACCTCATTAACAGAATGCCCAGTCACACTCTCTCCAACAAATCACCCTATCAACTCCTTTACCAAGAACTTCCCAATTATACCAACCTCCGCGTCTTTGGGTGTCTTGCCTACCCTTGGCTACGCCCTCATATTACTCACAAATTACAACCCCGATCCCGTCCTTGTATTTTTTTGGGCTATCATCCTACCTCCAAGGGTTATCGCTGTCTTGACCCACAAACTCATAAAGTCTACATATCTCGTCATGTCAAATTTGTCGAAAATGAGTTTCCCTACGAGTCTATTTCCTCCTCCACAAATACATCATTCATTGGCGTCCTTCCCCTTTTTCCAACATACTCACAGGGTCCCTCACCACCTTCCCCCACACCTCCACCCACTACCCAACCACCCCTCATCACCCCTTCGACCGTCACCCACAATACACCCGCAACCACCACCCACACTCACAACCAACCCGAACCACCCCATACCCACAACATCTCCAGCCCGATCCGTTTTGGGTCCTTCCCGGCCACCCCCGAATCACCACCGCCCGTGCCACCCCCCAATACTCATCCCATGTTAACCCGTGGCAAAGCCGGTATCTTTAAACCCAAAACCTTTCAGGCTACCATACTACCAAATACACCCCTTCCCGATAGTGAACCAACAACCTACTCTGTTGCCTCAAAAAATGCTTATTGGCGTCATGCTATGGATGACGAGTTTAAGGCTTTGACTGATCAGAAAACTTGGGTTCTTGTACCTAAGCCCCATGGGCGGCACCCAGTGGGCTGTAAATGGGTGTACAAAATTAAACACAATGCGGATGGCAGTATTTCCAGGTACAAGGCTCGTTTGGTTGCTAAAGGCTACAATCAGGAGTATGGGCTTGATTACTCCGAGACATTCAGTCCTGTTATTCGGCAGGAAACCATTCGCCTAGTACTGTCACTCGCCGTGCGCAACAATTGGCTCATCAATCAGTTGGATGTTTCCAATGCTTTTCTTCATGGCATGCTTGATGAAACTATCTACATGACGCAACCACCGGGCTATGTTGATCCCCGCTTCCCTCAACATGTTTGCAAACTCCAGAAGTCTCTGTATGGGCTCAAGCAAGCCCCCCGTGCTTGGTACACACGTCTGAAAACGTTCCTCCAGGGACTCGGCTTCACGTGTTGCGTACACGACACGAGTCTGTTTACTCGACATTCAGCACACGGTACAGTCATTCTTCTTGTCTATGTAGATGATATCATTATTACAGGCTCTACTGCAGCTCTCATTCAGGATGTCACTCGAGCTATGCATACTACCTTCAAAATGAAGGACCTTGGCCCGTTACATTATTTTCTGGGAATGGAGGTTTCTCGGACAGGCAGCGGCTTGTTTCTTCATCAGTCAAAATATGCTCGAGATCTGTTGCAGAAAGCTGGACTGGAAAAATGCACCAGTCAACCAACACCGATGGCAGTCTCTTCGTCTACGAATGGAGCCGACACCCCCTTTGCCGATATCACCCACTTCCGCAGCCTCATTGGGGCTCTACAGTATCTGGCCATTACCCGTCCTGACATCCAGTTTGCTGTCAACCGAGTTGCTCAGCGCATGCATCAACCAAGTGAACATGATTACCATTGTCTAAAACGCATTCTCAGGTACATTTTTGGCACTCTTGGTCGTGGTTTACTCATTCGACCCGGGGACTTGGAGCTTCGGGGTTTCTCAGATTCAGATTGGGCGAATGATAAAAATGACAGAAAATCTACATCGGGGTTTCTCGTTTTTTTGGGGCCGAACCTGATCTCCTGGTGTACAAAAAAACAACCCAAGGTCTCTCGGTCCTCGACTGAAGCTGAATACCGCGCCCTTGCTCTTCTTGCTGCTGAGACCATGTGGGTCACATATATTCTTCGCGAACTCCGCGCCACTCACACTGTTCCTGCTCTCTATTGTGACAACAAATCAACCATCTGTGTGGCCAAGAATTCCGTCCTACACACCAGAATGAAGCATGTTGATACCGATTGTCTCTTTGTTCGCGATGAAGTTCAGGCCGGCACCATGACTGTGCAGTATGTACCCACTGAAGAACAACCGGCTGATATTCTCACCAAGCCTCTCCCGAGCCGACAGCACGATTACCTCAGTTCCAAGCTTCCGTTCGCTTCCGCTCAGCTCAGCTTGAGGGGGGGGGGATAATAACAGATAGTATTAAATAAATAGTATTAAATAATATTAGTATTTACTGTGTACTAATCCTAGTCCTATTAGGATTAGTACTCCTTAATCCTAGTCCTATTAGGATTAGTACTCCTTCCTATATCTCCTATATATATCTCCCATGTATTCCCTTATTAGGTTAACACTTCAATACAATCAATATTCCTTCAGGAGTTTTCATCCAAAAGAAAGAAGGGAGGATAACAACCCATGTTAAGAAAAAAAGGAATGAATACAATATCATATTTTGGTTATTTTACTCATGAAATTATATTAGCTTTCTTTGCTTTAATTTTAGTTGATTATTTTAGTTACTTGATCCATCGTTTATTCCTCCCTTTCTCATTCAGAATTTATATTACTCATCACTCAAATGTCATAATATTATTTTTATCATGTTTTTTTTTATTTTTCAAGTACAATTTTAACAATACAATTCCACAAAAGATAAAAGAAATGTTGAATTCCTTTTCTAACAAAAATATATTATAATTGCGATGAGTTATATCAAATGAAGTTTGTTTAGATTGTGGTGGTATGACAATGGTTTAATTGATGATATGAGTGTATTAAGTTTGTAATCTATGAATTTAAATAACTTAATTGTTTTTTAATCAAAACATAATATTTATTAAAAACTATTAAAATTTGACAAAATTCATATCAAATTTTAACTCATAAACTAAAATTAAAATCATTTTAGTACTAATTAAGAATCTTCAAGTTTACACTTTAGATATTGAATGTCATTGATTTTTGAATATATTTATTATATATTGATGGAATTTTTAAAAATACTTATGCTCATTGGAAAGGGGTACACACGCAATGTGCGTGTCCAAATACTAGTCCTGATACATAAAGCAGAAGAATTAATCAAATGAAAATAGACAACAGAACTGTTTTCATACACCCAACTGGCATTGACTTAGTTATGTATTACTATTCGAAAACATTACAATATGACTACTTTATCCTGTTATATTATTTAACTGCTTCTTATTATTTTATTGATAATTACTAATATGGTCCTGCAAATTAAATTGTGGTATGGTTGTTACATCAGTCACCCAACTGCCCATCATTAATATTACACCTACTTCTTCTGATTTATACACAACCAACTTATATGGTGTTGGAAATTAATTGAAGTTTTATTATAAATACAAAAAGAGTAGTACATTATTTGATATCTTGAGTTACACCTATTCTATATTGACTTGATGGCAGCTTATACCGCTGTAATTTCTCTTCTTCAAACTCTTGATCAACCAAATATTTCAGAACTCTTTCATGACCACACTACTGAAATGCTCGATTCTCTTCGTGCTACAGCTGAATATTTTCAAGATGTTCTTGAAAACAGTAGTAATGAGAAAATCAAATCTTTGGAGGAAGATATTAGAGTTTTTGTTAGTGAGGCAGAGGATGTTGTTGAAATGAAGATTTCTAAAGTCATCGAAGAATTAAGCTGGACATTTGGAATTTTACAACACCAGGATATGCTACCAGTTGTTGAAAAAATGGATACGACAAAGAAACAAGTGATGGAGATTCTTTCTCTTGATGCTGATCAAATTCTTGAATTAACCGGGGATTCCTTGATTGGTGCTTCCTCTAGGAGTGATCCAATGCTGTCAGATTAGATGAAAGGTGATATCGTTCAGGGACTTGATGTTGACTTGGAGATAATAGATAAAAAATTGAGAGGACCAATGTCGGATCTAGACATTGTCACCATATCAGGTATGGGTGGCATTGGCAAAACAACACTGGCTGAAAAAGTTTATGACCATCTTCCAATCAGGTATCACTTTGACATTTTTGTTTGGATTACAATTTCTCAAGAGTTTCGATATAGAAATGTATTGTTAGAAGCTTTACATTGCATCTCAAAGCAAAGAGTTATTGTGAACACAAAAGATTATGATAAGATGGAAGACAACGAGTTAGCTGACCTGGTGCAAAAGAACCTAAAGGGTCCAAGATACCTTGTTGTTGTTGATGATATTTGGAGTAGGGATGTTTGGGATAGCATATCACAAATATTTCCTAATCGCAACAATGGGAGTCGAGTCTTATTGACTACTAGGGAAACTGATGTAGCAATGTATGCAGATACTAATAGCCCTCATAAGATTAACCTCTTAAATTTAGATAGCAGTTGGAAGTTACTTCGTGATAAGGTGTTTGGACTAGAACACGATCATCCTCCCGAGTTGGATGAAATTGGAAAAACAATAGCAGGAAAATGTCAAGGACTTCCCTTAATAATTTCAGTGATTGCAGGGCATCTTTCTAAAACGGTGCCCAAGACATTATTAAATTGGAAGTATGTTGCCCAAACCTTGAGTGAAATCATTGCTAGTAATCCAAATAAATGTTTAGCCGTTCTCGGTTTGAGTTACCATCACTTGCCTAATAGACTCAAACCATGCTTTCTTTCAATGGGGGATTTCCCAGAAGATTTTCTAGTTGATACTCGGAGATTGATCCAATTATGGATCGCAGAAGGTTTCATAAGGAAGTCTTCCGGAAGTCGTGAAAGCTTGGAGGAAGTGGCTGAACATTATCTGGAGGATCTGATCAGCAGGAATTTGATAATGGCTAGAAAAAGGAGATTTAATGGTGAGGTAAAAGTATGCGGAATACATGATGTTCTGCGTGAGTTCTGTTTGTTAGAAGCTGAAAGGACAAAGTTTACACATGTTGTGAGAGCTCCTTTTTCACCAGCAGAAAAGCATAACGTTCGTCGCTTCAGTATTCAAGAGTATCATTATGCTAATAAGAAATTACCCCCTGTTACCAGATCTATGTACTGTTTTTATTCACTTAGTCTACTATTTGAATCCCGTACTGCAAGTCCTTGGAAATTGCCCGTCATCCATTATGATCCTACAATACTTGGATTTCTCTCTCGTTTCAACCTTCTCAGGGTATTGGTCATCATCCATAATGAAATGCTACGGTTCGACTCATTTCCACTTGTGATTACAAAGTTATTTCATTTGAGATATCTCCATGTTGAACGTTTACTCTTGAATATTCCTGAATCAATCTCAGAGCTTCTGAATTTGCAAACTCTTATTTCTAGCTGTAGTCCTGTATTGGGAATGACTTTACCTAAGAAGATATGGTTGATGAAGAACTTGAAGTACATATCTTTAGGGAGAAACACTTACTTACCAAGTCCTAGAATAAATAAGAATCTTGTGACAGTGATGCCAAATCTAGAGAAATTTTTCGGTCTTTGTTACACAAGTTGTACAAATGAAGTCTTTTCTAGCATTCCCAATCTAAAGATATTGACCATTCATGTACCTTTTACATTTGAAGAAGAAATTATTCACTATCTCTTGGATATGTCGAGCTTGAGAAAACTTGAGGCATTCAAGCTTTCCTGGAACAATAGTTGGGAAAACCTCATCAAGAGATTTGTTTTTCCAACATCACTTAGTAGGTTGACTTTATCTTTTTGTAGTAAGTTCATTTGGGAAGAGATATCATCAACTTTTATCATGTTGCCAAATCTTGAAGAGCTCAAACTTAAATATTGTGGAGCCGATGATGATGTATAGATAATGAGCGATAAAGTCATATTAAAAAGCTTGAAGTTGTTGTTACTGAGCACGCTAAATCTTAAGCGTTGGGAAGCTAGCAATGATAACTTCCCTAATCTAAAACGTCTTGTTCTGAAGAGATGTGAGGACCTGCAAGAAATTCCAACAGATTTTGGGGAAATTTGTACTTTGGAATCGATTGAGTTACATGATTGCAGCGCTACTTCTGAGGATTCTGCCAGAAATATCGAAAAAGAACAAGAGGACATGGGAAATAATATGCTTAAGGTCTACATCCGTAACAGCAACAGTAAGTTATAATTCTCTCTGAAAAGTTCTTCGATTCTTCACCTCATTTTTATTAAATCTTTACCTCCTTGAAATTAAGATGATGACTTGTACTTTTTATCTTTCTTATGCAGGGAATGGAAACTTATTTTGAGGGATCATCTAATGTCGCGGCCAATTGTGTTTTTGTATTTTGTAAATGGTAACTATTGATGTACTGTAATCTCTATTTTGTTTTCGAAATAAATAAGCATGTTCAATCTACTATGCATTGCCTGTGGAGTATAAGATTTGCTGGTTTCACACTGTTTTCCTCTGTTCATGTATAATACATGTTTTTCGTTGATGTGTTGTTCCTACTTTTGGGAAATTGATGCCCATGCCATCCAAAAACGAGAGCATACATGCTCTTCACTCTAACGGAAGACTAAATAGGAATACGTGGCGCAATCTTATCCGCCAATCCGATATTGAATAAATGTAAGATCTGTAGATAAGATTATGACACGTGTATATCCGTTAATTTTGTTAGACAGCTATAGTGAAAGCAGTTAGGCAGTTATAACTGATTTCTGTAAGATTAGTGATCCATAGTTGTACATTAGAGTAATCCAATTACTATATAACTTGTAATCAACTCTGTTAGAATCGTTCACTCTTCCTAAACCCTCTTCTTCTCTCTTAATTCTTCTTCTTTGGAAGCTGGAAGTAGTAGATTTTATCGAACTCCAGATATTGTGGATCAAGACTTATGCGAAAATGAAGGTCAAGATTCGTCTCTTGTTCTGTTTCCAACTTCCAAAAGAAGCATATATTTTGGAGGATGCCGTTGTGTCTGAAACTTTCTAATTCAAAAATGATTTAACTAGAATTCATCTGAAAGCTAAGATACCAAGTTAATAAGGCCTTTGTTGAGAGTAACATGTCTTTCAACAAAAACAATGATGGATTAAAACAACAGTTTTACACGAACATACCAAAGCAAATACAAAGATAACAGAATAGGGAAGATGCAAACAACAGTTTTACGCAACTACAAAGATAATAGAATAGGAAAGATGCAAACAGTTTCATAACGGAGAAAAAAAAACAATCTACATAAAGGGGAACTCGAGTTGCAGCAGACCTAGCCTTATTTCAAAATGACGATACTCCTGTTAGCTATTTGTCTGATGACCCCTGGCTTCCAGCAAGCTCGATGTCCAAGTCATCTCCTGCAGAAAGAAGGAAAATTATGTTAGATATAAGGAAATGGTATTTTCTACTCCAAATCATGGTCGAGCCATATATACACACACGTAAGAGCAGACTGCAATCCATAATGTAAGTGATAGAATATGATAGAATCGATAATTCATGTTTTGATGATAGACAAGAAGCGCAAATAATCAGTAGCAATTGTATGCAGCAAAAGAAGCCAAGCTCGAGTCCAAGATCGAGTAAAATGGGTCAGCCAACTAATCAAGAAAATAGAGTTATTTGTCAAAGCCAAAAATAATATATTAAAGGTATAAGTTGATACAAATAAGGAAAACCTTAAATATATTATTAAGGAAGGAAGTTGTATATAATAAGGATTGTACTTTAAAAGGGAATCCCTGTTTAACAATGACTTCCTTACCTTATCTGATAAGGATTTAAGGCAAAAGAAACTCTATAAGAAGAGGACGATGCTGATGAAGAATTCCACAACTTCACAAAGAGAGAAAAGTGAGAATTATTCATCAAACCGAAGTCTTCAAAATCGATAGGTTTGCCAAGTTTAAAACGTTCTTGAGTGAGAAGGTTTTTAACGTGTAAAACTATCTTCTTGTTTTGTTCTTGATTGTAATTTACGGCTTATTGTACAAAGGGTGGGTTTGGCTCTTTGTAGGGTTGAGTTTTAGTGAGGGTTGTAACAAAAGGTGGGTTTGGCCTTTTGGAGAGATCGATTGTAGTCAATCGAGAGAGGTAGTAGTGATAAGGATTTTTGATTATTGAGTTGTAATCACAAAATCTTATAGTGGAATTAATAAAACGAGGTTTTTCCTTCCTTGAGTGAGGAAGGTTTTTAATTTATAAGTGTTTGTGTTCTTTACTTAAAAGCAACTTACAAGAACCTGGTTCTTGTTCTGGGGTAAGGTTTCTTCAATTGGTATCAGAGCAGGTCTTTTCGATAAAAGATTCACACCTTGAAAAGACTCAATGGCAGCACCACCTACCCCACAAGAGGGAGCTTCACAAACATGACCCCCACTGTTCAATGGCAAATATTATGGATGGTGGAAAAATCGTATGATGGACCATCTTATTGGCGAAAACCCTGATCTATGGGGAGTAATTCTAGATGGCCCAACCATACCTATGAAAACCGCAACTGATGGAATCACCAAAATCCAAAGGAATGAAAAGAATGGAATGCTGAAGACAAGCTTGCAATCCAAAACAATGCCAAAGCCAAGAAAATTTTGATCTGTGGCATAGGACCAGACGAATACAATCGAATCTCGTCCTGTCAAGATGCCAAAGCCATATGGGAAACACTACAAACAGCTCATGAAGGAACAACGCAAGTCAAGAAGTCCAAAATTGATAACTTGAACAGGCAATATGAGCTGTTCAGGATGGCAGAAGGGGAGACTATTCAAGATATGCACACCAGGTTCACCTCCATCATTAATGAGATGTACTCCTTGGGAGAGATAGTTCCTAATGGAAAGGCAGTAAGGAAACTCTTGAGTGTCCTTCCTGAAACTTGGGAAAGTAAAGTCGAGGCTATCACTGAAGCCCGCGACCTAGACTCACTGGCCATGGATGAGTTGATTGGTAATCTCATCACATACGAACTCAAGAAAAACCAAGAAAAGGAAATTGGAGGAAAAAGGAAGGAAAGGAACCTGGTTCTAAATAAAAATGCATCAGATGATTTTGAAGATGAAAATATTGCCCTCATAACCAAAAGGTTCACCAGAATGCTAAAGAGAGGGCAGACCTTTCAAAAGAAAACTTCTCAAAAACCATCTGAAAACACTAAAGACCAGGTTTGTCATAAATGTGGGAGCCCAGATCACTTCATCAAATTCTGTCCACTTTGGGCTTTAGAGCAGAAAAAGGCAAACTTTGAGAAGGTCAAAGACATCAAGAATGATAAGTACATTCCCACAAACAGAAGAATGACCAATCAAGAAGCGGATCTTTCAACGAGAAGAGCCTTTGCCGCTATGGGGGACTTATCTGAAGAAGAATTTGAGGATGGAGGGTTCGAAAACCAGTCACTACTTGCAATAGAACAATCAAATAAATATGATTTTCTTGCACTCATTGCTGAAACAGATTCTGAAGATGATGAAGAAGATGACAAACAAAGCAAGGTAAGTTTTCATCACATCAAAGTAAATATTGAATCATATTCTAAAAAGGAACTAGAGTCTTTATTGAGTACTCTTATAGATGCATATCAGTCTGTCAATTCTGAAAGAGAACAAGTGATGGAAAACTATGCATCTTTAAGAGAAGTCAATGACAATCTTGAGAAACACAATCACTTTCTTCAAAATAAATTAAAAGAACAGATTAAAATCTCAGAGTTAAGTCACAAGGGCAAAAACTCTGCTAGTGAACTTCAATTAGCTCTAGAAGAAAAAATAAAATTGTTAACCATAAAATATCAAGCTTTAACAGAAAGGAATAGGTTGTTACAAGAAAATCTTGATCATACCAAACTGGATCTGGAAAGAAATCTTAGATGGACCAGGTCCTCTGAAATTTTAACTCAGATTCAAGAAAAGCAAACCACTAGTCGAAGTGGGATAGGTTTTAAAAAACAGAATAATCTTGTGTCACACACTATTCACATGTCTAAAAGTTTATGCACTCATTGTGGAAACTCAGGTCATTTAAAGAATCAATGTAAAGCTTTATTTGAGGCTTTTCAGAAAAATGTTAAGTTCACCAAAAAGGAAAAGACTGATACGGCTAAGAACCTGGTTCGAAATAAAAATGCTCCAAATAAAAGGTTTTCTTATTTGCCTTTATGGGCTAGAAGAAATCTTATTCATCCTTTTACTCACATAAAGGGGCCCAAGCTAATCTGGGTTCCCAAGACTAATCTTTGACTAGTGTTTCAGGTGAAGGTGAGAGGGAAAAGGCCAACTTGGTACATGAATAGTGCATGCTCCAAACATGTGCTAAAAATGGTAGAAAATTTCCTCTCGCTCTTTGATTTTCAAGGAGACAGTTTATTCCTTGAAAAGGATGAAAAAAAAAAAGTTGAAGAAAGTGACATGATATCAAACATCTTTGATGATGCAAATTTAGGGAACACTGCATATGAACCTGGTTCACAGCTAACAATCATTGATGCACCTGCAACATGAATTACTACTAATCTATGGTTCTGGAGATTGGGGGAATATTAGAGCAATCGGGACAGTAAGAGTATGGCACACCTTTAGGGGGAACTTCGTTGTGTGAACATGGTCCTTGTTATTCATTGGAAGGTATTGAAAATTGACAAGGGTTGGTTCTCTGTGAATCAGCTTGAGATTCATTTGATCTGGGAGAATATGATGATGCGACATTCTCATGAAGGCCTTGAATATGAAGAACTTGAGAAAAATCAGTCAAAGCATGGTGTTATCGAAACAAGTTGATGCATTATCATGATTTCCTTTAATAATTGGCTAGTAAAAGAATAATCTTACGCTTGAGTAATTATACAATGAATATCTGCTAACTCAACCTCGTACTGTAACAGGTACACACTCAAGTCACATCTCAAACAATGCTTAGAAAGTTTGCGGATGTTATCTCTTCTTTTTGCTAACACCATTAAGTAAGTCATGAAGAAACACAAAAAAGGGGAACCTGGTTTCTCTGTAATACTCAGGTATGTACCATCCTTTTTCAATGCATTAATTTCCTGAGTGTGGGTCAAACATAAGCACTAATGAACCTGGTCGATCATCAAAAATTCAACTTTCTTAAAGATCACCAAGAACCCTCTTTGACAATAAGCATCGTTCAATCTCAAACTGCTCTAATGATGAAAATCTCAGTATTGAAGTCACTCATGCTTTAATTTAGGGGGAACCCTGCTTTATCACCCACATCTGAACCAGGTTCACAAACTCCAAATTGATATTTCATCCATTCCAAGTGTATAACTTGTCTATCTCTCAGGGGGAACAATTCTCACAGAAATAAATTGTTGCTTGCTTTCATTATTGATAAACACATCTCTTTGTGCACCAAAATGTGATGAATCTCTTACTGGTAGTTGGTACTCCTTCAAAGTTGTCATCAAGAAAAAGGCTATAAAAAAAAAAAAAAGGAGAAGAAAATCATGGAGAATGAAAATGTTACGGAGTAGAGTAAAAAAAAAAAAAAAGGTGATGATGTATCTCATGTTTCTCGTGATGAAATTTCACATTCTAAGAAAACTGATCAGAATAAAGAAGCTGGTGCACAATGGGCATACTGAAAAAATTATCAATGGCAGTAAACATCCCTTTCTTCCTTACTTTAGTAATCTTTGTCCCAATCCTTATCCTCAAATTTTATACTCTTTTGACTCTTTGATGTGCTTATGTCTGTCTCATACTCATGATATTATATGTTTTTGATTAAGGGCATAAACTGGTACATATTTGTTTATTTCGTTTCTCATTGAAGATCTTAATTGTGTATGAGTGTAAGATGACTAATATCCTCAGATTAACTAACCATTTTGTTAGCAGAAGTGTACTTGAAAGTGTTGCCCAAGTGGCTATGAGTTAAAAATGATATTGCACTCATTGAATGTTATTCGAGTTCTTTGGTTATTGATTTTCAATGATGCCAAAAGGGGGAAATTATATAATGTGGATAGACATATGCATAGTTTGTCATCATCAAAAAGGGGGAAACTCTTGGGGAAATGAGAAAACATGAAGTTTGCAGTTTTGATGGATGACAAAGAATTGAAGTTTTTGGAAATCTGTTAACTAGAGTGTTTGATGCATTTGAAGTACCATTGGGAGAAGACAGGATTTTGACTCGTGCAGATATGTTCACTCAAACCATTCTTGCTGATTGTGGCATTCCCATGGAGTCGGAGCAGGTTGCAACTGCATCTCCACGTACATCTGGTCATGTTGCTCAGTTACTTAGGGAACTTAAAGTAGCTGAAGAAAAGAACGCCTCTCTTGAATCAGACAACCAGAAGTTACGTGCTGAGCTTGATTCCTCAAATGCTGAAATACACAGGTTGAAGGATCAGTTGGTGCAGCAGCAACTTGCTAACAATGCAAGAGTTGACAGAGTTCTGGATATGCTGGAATCTGCTTCAACTAAGCTTGGTCAACCTTCACATTGAAAAAGCATCTTGTTTGAACCTGGTTCTCTTAGTTGTTTAAACTTATTATGCTCAACTGGCTGGGCTTATATTGTTGCTATGGATGTTGATTGGGTTTGTTTAGCCGCTGTTGGATTCTTTTTGATTTGTCAAAAGGGGGAAGAGTATTTGCGCATGCATCACACAGAAAGATTTGTTTGTCTTCATCAAAAAGGGGGAATATGATAGAATATGATAGAATCGATAATTCATGTTTTGATGATAGACAAGAAGCGCAAATAATCAGTAGCAATTGTACGCAGCAAAAGAAGCCAAGCTTGAGTCCAAGATCGAGTAAAATGGGTCAGCCAAGTAATCAAGAAAATAGAGTTATTTGTCAAAGCCAAAAATAATATATTAAAGGTATAAGTTGATACAAATAAGGAAAACTTTAAATATATTATTAAGGAAGGAAGTTGTATATATATTAAGGAAGGAAGTTGTATATAATAAGGATTGTACTTTAAAAGGGAATCCTTGTTTAACAATAACTTCCTTACCTTATCTGATTAGGATTTAAGGCAAAAGAAACTCTATAAGAAGAGGACGATGCTGATGAAGAATTCCACGACTTCACAAAGAGAGAAAAGTGAGAATTATTCATCAAACTGAAGTCTTCAAAATCGATAGGTTTGCCAAGTTTAAAATGTTCTTGAGTGAGAAGGTTTTTAACGTGTAAAACTATCTTCTTGTTTTGTTCTTGATTGTAATTTACGGCTTATTGTACAAAGGGTGGGTTTGGCTCTTTGTAGGGTTGAGTTTTAGTGAGGGTTGTAACAAAAGGTGGGTTTGGCCTTTTGGAAAGATCGATTGTAGTCAATCGAGAGAGGTAGTAGTGATAAGGCTTTTTTATTATTGAGTTGTAATCACAAAATCTTATAGTGGAATTAATAAAACGAGGTTTTTCCTTCCTTGAGTGAGGAAGGTTTTTAATTTAATAAGTATTTGTGTTCTTTACTTAAAAGCAACTTACAAGAACCTGGTTCTTGTTCTGGGGTAGTCTCCCCTTCTGCCATCCTGAACAGCTCATATTGTCTGTTCAAGTTATCAATCTAAAGGGGAACTCGAGTTGCAGCAGACCTAGCCTTATTTCAAAATGACGATACTCCTGTTAGCTATTTGTCTGATGACCTCTGGCTTCCAGCAAGCTCGATGTCCAAGTCATCTCCTGCAGAAAGAAGGAAAATTATGTTAGATATAAGGAAATGGTATTTTCTACTCCAAATCATGGTCGAGCCATATATACACACACGTAAGAGCAGACTGCAATCCATAATGTAAGGATTATTAGTGAATTTCAACTGACCTTTAAATATCACTGTGCAACCTTGGATTAATTTTCAGGTGGGTATATGCTTAGCTTGAGTTTCATGCTTTTAGATGTCTTGCTATCCCGAAATTTTTTTGCGGATTTTACCGCTTTGCTTGTGTTATCCAGCCTCATCTCTACAAGGCTGGGTATATCAGCTAGTTCAAGTGGCATAGTATCAAGCTTATCCCAAGAGATAAGAACCAGTTGCCTAAGCACGGGGAAGTTAACAACCGAAGCCTCCTAAGATTCTAATTCTGACCTTTCAATCCACAAAACTTGGAGTGCGCTAAATTCACTCTTTGTCTTCCAGATATCACCCGTGAATGCATTTTCTTTGAACTTTAGGACCTCAAGAGATTCCAACGTCCCCAATTTTTCCGCCTCACTCCAAGTAAACCTTGTGTTTGTCAGAGTTAACTTTTTCATCGTACGTACCAGTTCGGAGAATGTTGATGGAAGGTGAAGTGCTTTATTCATGAAAAGAACATCATTCAACATGATAGAATGTGATAGAATCGATAATTCGTTTTGATGATAGACAAAAAGCGCAAAGAACAGTAGCAAATGTACGCAGCAAAAAAAGTCAAGCTAGAGTCCAAGATCAAGTAAAATAGAGTTATTTGTCAAAGCCAAAATAATATATTAAAGGTACAAGTTAATAAAAATAAAGAAAACCTTAAATATATTATTAAGGAAGGAAGTTGTGTATAATAAGGATTATAATTTAAAAAAGAATCCTTGTTTAAACATAACTTTCTTACCTTATCAGGAAGGATTGTACAAGGCAAAAACTCTATAAGAAGAGTACGAGGCAGAGGAAAACAACACGACTTCACGCAGAGAACAAGGGAGAATTATTCATCAAACTGAGGTCTTCAAGATTGATAGGATTGCTACGTTTAAAACATTCTTGAGTGAGAAGGTTTTATCGTGTAGAACTATTTGTCTTGTTTTTGTTCTTAATTGTAATTCACAGTTTATTGTACAAAGGGTGGGTTTGGCTCTTTGTAGGGTTGAGTTTTAGTGAGGGTTGTAACAAAAGGTGGGTTTGGCCTTTTGGAGAGATCGATTGGAGTCAATCGAGGGAGTAGTAGAGATAAGACTTTTTGATTATTGAGTTGTAATCACAAAATCTTATAGTTGAATTAATAAAACGAGGTTTTTCCTTCCTTGAGTGAGGAAGGTTTTTAATTCAGTAAGTGTTTGTGTCTTTACTCTGTCTTTACTTAAAAGCAACTTACACGAACCTGGTTCGTGTTCTGGGGTAAGGTTTCTTCAATTGGTATCAGAGCAGGTCTTTTCGTTAAAAGATTCACACCTTGAAAAGATTCAATGGCAGCACCACCTACCCCACAAGAGGGAGCTTCACAAACACGACCACCACTGTTTAATGGCAAATATTATGGATGGTGGAAAAATCGTATGATGGACCATCTTATTGGCGAAAACCCTGATCTGTGGGGAGTAATTCTAGATGGCCCAACCATACCTATGAAAACAGCAACTGATGGAATCACCAAAATCCCAAAGGAAAGAAAGGAATGGAATGTTGAAGACAAGCTTGCAATTCAAAACAATGCCAAAGCCAAGAAAATTCTGATATGTGGCATAGGACCAGACGAATATAATCGAATCTCGTCATGTCAAGATGCCAAAGCCATATGGGAAACACTGCAGACAGCTCATGAGGGAACAACACAAGTCAAGAAATCTAAGATTGATAACTTGAACAGGCAATATGAGCTGTTCAGGATGGCAGAAGGAGAGACTATTCAAGACATGCACACCAGGTTCACCTCCATCATCAATGAGATGTACTCTTTAGGAGAGATAGTGCCTAACGGAAAAGCAGTAAGGAAACTCTTGAGTGTCCTTCCTGAAACTTGGGAAAGCAAAGTCGAGGCTATCACTGAAGCCCGCGACCTAGACTCACTGGGAATGGATGAGTTAATTGGTAATCTCATCACATACGAACTTAAGAAAAACCAAGAAAAGGAAATTGGAGGAAAAAGAAAGGAAAGGAATCTGGTTCTAAAGGCTACTGCATCAGATGATTTTGAAGATGAAAATATTGCCCTCATAACCAAAAGGTTCACTAGAATGCTAAAGAGAGGGCAGACCTTTCAAAAGAAAGCTTTTCAAAAACCATCTGAAAACACTAAAGACCAGGTTTGTCATAAGTGTGGGAGTCCAGATCACTTCATCAAATTCTGTCCACTTTGGGCCGTAGAGCAGAAAATAGTAAACTTTGAGAAAGGGAAAGACATCAAAAAGGATAAGTTTGTCCCCTCAAACAAAAGAATGACAACTCAAGAGGCAGACATGTCAATGAAGAGGGCTTTTGCAGCAATGGGGAGTTCATCTGATGAAGAGTTTGAGGGTGATGAGACAGAAAACCAGTCTCTTCTTGCACTAGAACAAGAAGATGATTATGACTTTCTTGCCCTTGTAGCAGTGGAAACCAAGGAAGAAAGGGAAACTTGCAGATCACAAGAAACCATACTAGCACTCATGGCTGGATCAGATTCTGAAGAGGAAAAAGAAGAAGAAGACATAAATGAAAAGGTTAGTCTTCATCACTTACAAGACAATCTAGGTTCATACTCAAAAAGAGAGCAGAATCCTTACTCTACACTCTCATTGATGCATATAAAACCATAGACTCAAAAAGGGAACTGATAATGGAAGACTATGCATCACTAAGAGAAGAAAACAAGAGTCTTGAAAAACAGAATCTTCATCTTTTATCCAAGAATACCAAACTAAGTAAAAATCTAGACTTGGTAACTAAAAGGAATGAAACACTCTCCAAAGAGCTTCTTGTGACTAAAACTGAAGCAGAAAATGGAATGAGATGGACCAGGTCCTCCATACTGCTTGACAGCATTCACAAGAATCGTACATTTGAGAAACATGGGATATGTTTTGATAGAACCAGCTCTCAAGTAAAAAATCCCAACATAGACTGTTTATGCATGCACTGTGGACTGGTAGGACATAAAAGTCATGATTGTCAAAAGAAACAAACTGCTCATAACAAAAACCTGAAATCCTTGAGAAAACCTCATCATGATAAACCCAATGAGCAAAAACAAATCCCTACAGACAAGTCTCTTCCTAGATGGGCCAGAAGAAATCTTATCCACCCATTCCCTAAGCATAAATCAAAGTGGATTTGGGTACCAAAATCTAAACTCCAAAAATAAATTCCAGGGATGAGTGAAGAGGAAGCAGCAGCAATGGTACTTGGATAGTGCATGCTCAAGACACATGACTGGAGATAAAAGAAGCTTCCTCTCACTCAAGAACATCAAAGGAGGAAACGTTGCCTTTGGTAATGGTAAAAGTGGTGAAATTAAGGGAATTGGAAAGGTTGGATCAATGGATACTCATGCAATTGAGAACGTATATTATGTGAATGGCCTACAACATAATCTTTTGAGCGTATCTCAAATATGTGATAAAGGAAACAACGTTCTCTTTACAGAAAAAGAATGCAGAGTAACAAACTCAGTGACTGGAAACCTGGTTCTACTAGGAAAGAGACACAAGAATGTGTACAAAGTCAAGACTGTTGACTCCAAGGAAGATAATCTTAAATGTCTAAGTGCAGTCTCAGATTGCTCCATGCTATGGCACAAAAAAATGGGACACATTAGCATGACAACTATAAACAAGCTCATATCTAAAGACCTGGTTAGGACTGCCAACCAAAAGTTTCAAGGACAACCAAGTATGTGGAACCTGCATTCAAGGAAAACATGTTAGGTCATCCTTCAAACCAAAGTTGACAGTAAGTACTACTAAGCCACTAGAACTGCTTCACATGGATTTGTGTGGACCAATGCGTGTACAAAGCAGGGGTGGAAAAAGATATGTGTTTGTAATAGTTGATGACTACTCAAGATTCACTTGGACATTGTTTCTTGCAACAAAGGATGAGACATTCACTATGTTTGAAGTCTTTGCAAAGCTGGTTCAGAAGAAATTCAACAAAGAAATAATCAACATCAGATCTGATCATGGGCTGGAGTTTGAGAACTCACAATTCCTACAATTTTGTACTACAAATGGGATTGAGCATAACTTCTCAGCACCTAGAACACCACAACAAAATGGTGTTGTTAAGAGGAAAAATAGAACACTGGAAGATATTGCAAGAACAATGTTAATCTCAAGCAAACTTCCAAAATTCTATTGGGCTGAAGCAGTGAACACAGGATGCTATCTAATAAATAGANGTTAAACAAAACACCATATGAGCTACTAAAAGGAAGAAAACCTAATCTAGCACATCTTAGGGCTTTTGGATGTATATGTTTTATACACAACAATGACAAAGACAATTTGGGAAAATTTGATGCCAGGAGTGATGAAGGGATTTTTCTAGGCTACTCATCACAAAGCAAGGCCTACAAGGTACTGAATAAAAGAACAAACCGAGTAGAAGAATGTGTCCATGTTGTCTTTAATGAACATACTAGTGAAGTTGAAGGAAATTCAGAGGATGAACAAAATGAGGGAACCTGCTCCAAGCCATCAGACCCAAAAACATGGGAAAAAGAACCCATACCATCTGACAAAACATCTGAAATAGGAGATAAGTCTACTGATGAAACTGGTTCATCTGCACGTCAAGAACTAGTAAGTATTCCCACTCATAATTGGAAACATCAAAGCTCTCACCCTCTGCAAAACCTTCTTACTCCTCTTAACTCAGGCATATCTACAAGATCCAAATTACGTAGTATGTGTGCATTCTCTGCCTATGTGTCCCTGATTGAGCCTAAAAATATAAAGGAATCATTGCTAGACTCTGAATGGATTGGTGCTATGCAAGAAGAACTCAACCAATTTGAAAGAAGCAGAGTGTGGAACCTGGTTCCAAAGCCCCAAAACAGAACAGTAATAGGAACTAGGTGGGTGTTTAGAAACAAGCTCGATGAGCAAGGTCAAATAGTGCGCAACAAAGCTAGGCTAGTTGTACAGGGATACAACCAAGAAGAAGGTATAGACTATGATGAAACCTTCGCACCAGTAGCAAGAATTGAGGCAATTAGAATACTGGTCGCATATGCTGCTCACATGGAGTTCAAACTCTACCAAATGGATGTCAAAAGTGCCTTTTTAAATGGTTACCTACAAGAAGAGGTGTATGTAAAACAACCTCCAGGTTTCGAGAATACCATATATCCTGATCATGTATATAAACTGGACAAAGCACTCTATGGGTTAAAACAAGCACCAAGAGCATGGTATGATCGATTGTCTACTTTCCTTCTCACACATGGATATACAAGAGGAAAAATTGATAATACACTGTTTCTTCGAAAACAAGGTAAAGATCTGTTCATAGTCCAAGTATATGTAGATGACATCATATTTGGAGGGACCAATGACTCACTAGGAGTAGAATTTGCTCAACTAATGAATAGTGAGTTTGAGATGAGTATGATGGGAGAGTTGAACTTCTTCTTGGGACTCCAAATTAAGCAAACTCCAGTTGGAACATCAATTCATCAGCAAAAGTACATCAAGGAATTACTGAGGAAGTATGATATGAATGAAGCTAAGACAAATGATACCCCCATTGGGACAACAACAAAGCTTGATAAAGATGAACCAGGTTCACCAGTCAATGACACTAGATATAGAGGTATGATTGGATCACTCCTATATCTCACTGCCAGCAGACCTGATATAGTGTTTAGTGTTGGTCTATGTGCAAGATTTCAGTCTTGTCCAAAGGAATCACATCTAAAAGCTGTCAAGAGAATCCTGAGATATTTGAAAGGTACAAGAAACCTGGTTCTCTGGTATCCAACTGGTGACTCTTTTGATCTAAAGGGATTTGCTGACGCTGATTATGCAGGACACATGGTTGATAGAAAAAGTACTTCTGGGATGGCAAACTTTTTAGGACCATGTTTAATATCCTGGGCAACAAGAAAACAAAATTCAGTGGCTCTATCTACTGCAGAGGCTGAGTATGTTGCAGCTGCTTCGTGTTGTGCCCAACTTCTTTGGATAAAGCAGCAGCTTAAAGACTTTGGTATAGAAACAGGTTGTATTCCTATTCTATGTGATAACACAAGTGCTATAAACATGGCCAAAAACCCAGTTCAACACAAGCGCACCAAACACATAGATGTTAGACATCACTTTCTTTGTGATAATGTTGAAAAAGGACACATAATAATGGAGTTCTGCAAAACTGAGAATCAAGTTGCTGATATTTTCACCAAGGCACTAGGAAGAGAGTCATTTCAGAAAAATAGACTTGAGTTAGGGCTCATCTTCTTAGAATGAACTATGCCCAACCAAGTTCTAATGAGGTATAAACCAGGTTCAGTCAAGATGGTTCTACATATTCTTTACATTAAAAAAAAAGGTTAAATTAAAAAAAAGGGTTAAATTTACAACAAAAAAAAGAGGTTAAATTAAAATAATAATAATAATAATAATTTGGGGGAAATCAATCTCATCTTCTCTCTCCCATGTCCCCTCCCTGAAAAGCAGGTGCAACCGTCACAGCGCACGTCTCCTCGATGTCAATCCCCCATAATTACTCCAACCCCTTGATTACCACATCAAAACCGTTCCCAATAAAGCACTCTCTCTAAACTAGCAACCAACTTTCTCTCATCTTCATTCTTCAGAAAACCAAGAAACCAAAATCCCTTCCATCACCATGACTAATCCACTTGTTGCTTACTCTGATGACGAAAGCTCGTCTGATAGTGCATATTCTCAGGGGGAAGAGAACCCAGTTGTTGATGTTGTGCCCACTCTTGGGGAAGAAAGCCAACTCCCAACCACACCACCACCAAAAGCTCCATCACCACCACTAAAAACTCCATCTCCACCACCAAAAGCTACATCTCCACTACCACAAGTAACCCCTTCACCATCACCAGTTAAAGGAGCATCTTCACCTGTCGTTACAGACTCCCCACCACCACCCATCATCGAATCTCCCCCATCACCAGTCCAAGAAACCCCAGTATCACCGGTCCAAGAAACCCCACTTTCACCAAACCCACAATCTCCCACAACCACTGTCCCAAACATTCCCCCTCCTTCGCCATCTCACCAAACCACTCCTCAAAACCCACCACTATCTCCAATCCATGATGATATTCGTTTGAGTTCCCTTCACCCTACAAAACCAAGGCGGCCAAGAAAGCACATTGCAGTCAAACAGGCTCGTCCACACAGGCCAGTAACAAGGAGTGCGCATGTGGTCAAGCCAGCTGATGATGAAACATCTGGGGTGAAGCGTCGCCGATTGGGTAAGTCTCCTGTTCCTTCATCAGTCTCCCCAATGGATCTTGATTCTGATACTGATGCTATGTCTGAGGGTAAACATTCTGCTACTCCTCAATCCAAATCAAAATCTGCGAAAAGAAATGCAGATAAATTTCTAAAAGTGGTAAGGAAAAAGTACTTCCAAACCAAATCAGTGCTTAGGGGTAGAACCTTTCACCCTGATATACTTTCAATGGATATAGTGAAGCAGGTTTGTGAACTCCTAAGGTTTCAGGGGTGGGAGGAGTTATTTCTAGAACCTAGTTTGATTTATGAAAAGTAAGTGGTCGATTTCTATACGAACTTGGTAATCCTAGAAGGAGATGTGGTGTCGTCTAGTGTAAAGGGGGTTGACATTGTGTTTGATGCAACCAAGCTTGGGGAAATCTTGCATATACCATCTGTGGGGATAAATGAGTACAGTTGGGGGTTTGATGAGTATTCTAGTCTGCCAGCCCGATTCTCTCAAGGTAGAGTCAATTCTAGGGCTCAAACTGTTTTAAAGGGAATAATGTGATCTTTGCATAAGCTTCTTTTTGAGATAGTTCATAAGGTGATACTGCCTCGAGGTCACCAACGTCACATTGCCTCCATAAGAGACATGGGACTTATGAATGCACTTGAGTGCAAAGAGCGCATTGATTGGCCTACACTGATTATCAAACATCTTGCTAGAATTGTGGATCCTAAGTTAGGTTCTCATCAGTTAGCTTTTGGAAACTTGTTGACTAGAGTGGTTGATGCTTTTGAAGTACCATTGGGAGAAGGCAGGATTTTAACTCGTGCAGATATGTTCACTCAAACTATCCTTGCTGATTGTGGCATTCCTATGGAGTCGGAGCAGGTTGCAACTGCGTCTCCACGTACATCTGGTCCTGTTGCTCAGTTACTTAGGGAACTTAAAGTAGCTGAAGAAAAGAATGCCTCTCTTGAATCAGACAACCAGAAGTTACGTGCTGAGCTTGATTCCTCAAATGCTGAAATACACAGGTTGAAGGATCAGTTGGTGCAGCAGCAACTTGCTAACAATGCAAGAGTTGACAGAGTTTTGGATATGCTGGCTTCTGCTTCAACTAAGCCTGGTCAACCTCCACAGTGATAAAGCATGTTGTTTGAATCTGGTTCTCTTAGTTGGTTTCACTCTGTATTGTTGCTCCTTGTTTTGTTGCCAGAACAATTTATATTGCTCAACTGGCTGGGCATATTTTGTTGCTATGGATATTGATTAGTGTTGATTAGCCGCTGTTGGTTTCTTTTTGATTCGTCAAAAGGGGGAAGAGTTATTTGCGCATGCATCACACGTTACATGTTTGTCTTCATCAAAAAGGGGGAATATGATAGAATGTGATAGACTCAATAATTCATTTTGATGATAGACAAAAAGCGCAAAGAACAGTAGCAAATGTACGCAGCAAAAGAAGTCAAGCTAGAGTCCAAGATCAAGTAAAATAGAGTTATTTGTCAAAGCCAAAATAATATATTAAAGGTACAAGTTAATACAAATAAGGAAAACCTTAAATATATTATTAAGGAAGGAAGTTGTGTATAATAAGGATTCTAATTTAAAAAAGAATCCTTGTTTAAACATAACTTTCTTACCTTATCAGGAAGGATTGTACAAGGTAAAAACTCTATAAGAAGAGTACGAGGCAGAGGAAAACAACACGACTTCACGCAGAGAACAAGGGAGAATTATTCATCAAACTGAGGTCTTCAAGATTGATAGGATTGCTCGTTTAAAACATTCTTGAGTGAGAAGGTTTTATCGTGTAGAACTATTTGTCTTGTTTTTGTTCTTAATTGTAGTTTACAGTTTATTGTACAAAGGGTGGGTTTGGCTCTTTGTAGGGTTGAGTGTTAGTGAGAGTTGTAACAAAAGGTGGGTTTGGCCTTTTGGAGAGATCGATTGGAGTCAATCGAGGGAGTAGTAGAGATAAGACTTTTGATTATTGAGTTGTAATCACAAAATCTTATAGTTGAATTAATAAAACGAGGTTTTTCCTTCCTTGAGTGAGGAAGGTTTTTTATTCAATAAGTGTTTGTGTCTTTACTCTGTCTTTACTTAAAAGCAACTTACACGAACCTGGTTCGTGTTCTAGGGTAAGGTTTCTTCACAACAATTTCAAATGTTCCAGACACTGTAGCTCTTTAAGATTGTTGATACCACCCTTGTAAGCACCAAGAAAAGTTGCCATTTGCCCTCGAATGCTCAATTTTTTCACATTACACGTCTTTGCTAGCACTTTTTTCTCACAACTTTCTGGTGTAATCATAGGAAGAGTTTGTAGACAAGAAGGTTTACCTATCGTGGTAGTCGAGGATTGCAATTTTGCAGGTATGTTGGTGTGGAGATGCCTCAACTGTAACAAGTTCCATATATCGGCTGTAACTTCAAGAGTGGGTTTTAAGGTACTAGTAACCATATAATGCAGAACAAACTTCTTTGAGAGATACTTCATCATTCCCATGCAGTAGAGTCGTTTCAAGATTCTCAAACTCATGGAGAAGTGAACTTAACAACATTAAGGTCATGTCTCCATCCGTAAAAGTCACGTCCATATTCCGCAAATTTGTCGTCAACTTATTAAAGATGGTGATATGATCATTCATTGTGCTACCAGGAATATAAGTGAAGCATAATAGTCTTCTTTTCATGTAAAGTTTATTTTGACTGCTTTTCTTCAAGAATTTCTCCTTCAATGAATTCCATAATTTATTTGCACATGTTTTCTTCGTGTATGGATACTTTTGTTCTCTTGTAAGATAAAATCGAATGGTACCGCAAGCAACACGATTAATAATCTTCCAATTTTCTTCCCCTACACCGTCTGGTTTCTTTTCTTCTATTGCAATATATAGCCCTTGTTGAAAAATAAAATCAAGGACCTCGCCTTGCCACATTCCGAAATGTCCTGACCCATCAAAAATTTCAACTGCAAATTTCGCATTTCACACAACTCTTATCATAAGTGAAGATGACAATCATGACGTATTATTGACACTCGATGTGGACTCATCATTTTTCTTGTCTCCCATTTTACTACAAATACTATTTACTCGCTAATAATGCAGTGACCAAACTAAATTTTTTTCTGATGTGGAAGTTCAGACTATGCTGCAACCATAGAGTATACTCAGATAATACCTTGGCTCTGATACCAATTGTTGCGGAAGCCAAATATAGAGAGAGTGATGGGATCACAACTGTCATATTTAAGGTAGCTAATAAATAATAAATGAGACAACAATAAAAAGAACACCAGGAATTAATGAGGTCGGCAAACTTTTGTTTTCTTTTGCCTACTCCTCGGACACAACCAACCAATATTTATTTCACTCCAAAAGATTACAAGTGAAATACTACAAGAGAGAAAGAAGAACAAATGTCTTAGGAGATGAGAAGGCAAGTGAGAGGTGTGTTACAAATAAGTTGGGAGCTACCTATTTATAGGAGTGAATTCTTCCTATTGATGTCATCCATCACATCACAATATGTCAAAATGTCAAAATTTACCTTGTGAAACCATTTTATGGTTTACAAAAGGTGTTATCTTGACTTTTTTTACAAATGAAGAATTATCCTCCTAACTATCATATCTTCTCATTGATTCGTTTTTGAATCTTGTCAAATTTAACATACGTATTATCATAAAGACGGTTACTTTAAGCAAATTCCAATCCCCTGTCAAATGAATTGGTAGCAAACAAAGTCAAAGCTTTGCTCTTATCACAAGAAGGAAGCTAATAGTCATATGATTGTGTGGCAGCAAAATTTGTTGTAATTGGAACTGTGGTAAAGGAAGATGAACGAATGAGATTCTGTTCAAAATGAAGGAGCTTCTCATGAAGCTCTTCAAATTTCACTGGAGTTTCTCTGGCACGTAGAGCTGCAGTGATAGTGTCATGATCGGCTGAAAGTCCATAAAGAGCATGAAGGAAGAGCTCATCCATTGAGATTTGAACCCCAGCAGAGGCTAAAGTGCTTCCAATTGGTATCGATGTCTCGGTCATTCGTCCTCTCCCACTCTTCGTCAAGTTTTCAAGCTTTTAGCTATTTCATCCTCTTTAGAAAAATCCTTCTTTTGTAGTTCCTGTAAATGCAGTGAAATGCATAAGTTTCCTTTCTATAACTCTACAATAAAGAGCAATGCTCCTTTGGAATACATTTATTCAGATGTTTGGTTAATATTTGTTGGTCATTATACAAAATACACCGGTTCTTTCCCATAAAACGAAAATCTGATGTATCCTTTATGTTTCCCAAATTTAAGAAAGTTTTAGAAAAGCTCTTTCAAAAGCCCATCATCTCCTTTTATTCTGACAATGGTGGTGAGTTCATCCATCTCAGGTCCTTCTTTGAAGACAATGGAATATCTCACCTCGTCACTCCTCCACATACTCTGAACATAATGCAAACGTTGAACGTCGTCATCGCCATATTGTTGAGACAAGTATCGATCACCCTATTACACAATGCAAATCTCCTTCTTAAATTTTGGTCCTATGCCTTTGCTACCGCATCCTACTTGATTAATCTCGTTACCGACCAGAATTTAGAGAATCAGTCTCCCTATTTTGGACTAGCTATATGAGCTTCGGGTCTTTGGTTGTTTGTGTTACCCATGGTTAAGGCCTTATAACCAAAACAAATTGCAACCCTCGCTCCAGCACATGTTTGTCTCTTGGATGCTCACAAAATCAAAGTGCTTACCTTTGTTTTGATCCTAAGAAGTCTAGATTATATGTCTTCAGGCACAACGGCAGTCTCCTTCCTTCCGGTTACCCCACTGTCAAGCTCATCTGACCTGGACCAGATATCGTTTGGACCACTGTGGCAGGAAAATATATCCCAAATTCGACCATTATTAACATCGATATCTGTGCATTCAGAAATTCAAAGAAGGATTCCTTGTTACATTGCCTTATATGTCAGAAGGATCGCTCCGTTACATTCTGTCATCTTGATTTCACAACGGATTACCGGAGGATTGTATTGCTATTGCTCTTAAACAAGGTCTTTTAGGTTTGTTTGATCTTCATAATTCGGGTCTGGTTCATAAGTTTTCCAGTGCTGGGAATATCTATGTTAATTTCAAACAGACACCAAGTTCGAATGTCGAAATCAGATTGGGATTTGCAGCAACCATTTACGATTCAGAGTTGGAATCTCCTCTCTATGTTAGTCACGTAAACAATTTGTTAGTTAATTTACGGTGTTGAAAGTCTGTTTAAGTCGATAATTTTACTTGTGATTTTTGAATTCCAACAAAATCCAGAACTAGGTGTTTAACATATAAGGATTTTCTTTACTGGACAAAAAACGGTGAATGGACAATCTAATTTATGGTTAAATAAAAGTCGAACAAAATTTTTCCAAATCTGATTCACAAGTTTTAGTTAAATGCCAATTAACACCTTTTATCTTCTTAAATTCGTCAAAATAAAAATAATTTGAAAATTTTCACACCAAAAATAATATTATTTTTTTCTATTTCCCTCTCAAAGTAGGAAAAGAATTTAAAATTATTTTTTCTGTTTCCCTCTCAAAGTAGGAAAATAATTTAAAACCTAGAGTTCACTCTTATAAATTCAAGCTTAATTTCCTGCCTCTCTCTATCTCTCTGTGCGTAATACTTTTTTGGCGAATTGTATTGTTTCTTCCATGTCTGATCAAAAGATATTCCTTAGCCTTAAGAAGACCTTCTTTTACAATTTTTTTCCATCAAAAGAAGAAGAAGAAGCTTGCAAACGTAACAACACTCCATATGTAGTGACTCGAGAACTAATTGAGATTAGGGATATGTATCCTCCCCCCAAAATCGATCTACAAAACCCATGGCAGATCAAGATAAAGATTACCAGTTATGAAGTTGAGGCAGGAGCCCTCTTGATTCCATATATCGAGACGTTTGAGTACATTATTCGGTACTGGACATTGGACCTCGCCAAAATTTTGGTGAACGGGTGCGGGGTGTATGTTCAAGTGTGGGATGTAACGGAGGATAATGCTCCTAACAAGTATGAAGGTGAGCGTGTTTACTTATGGAAGCTGTGCAACGATGACTATGCTCTTTCGTGCATTGAATTGTTCAACCATAACAGATTGGGGGTCGGTGATGAAATTGGGCTGTTTTGGGATCCGAGATGTTCAAATTTTATGTTCAAATTACTTTCTCGTAGAATTTAGAACCAAAAACAACATACCGTAGTCTTTTATTTGTTAGTATTACTCTTTCATTAGTTGAAGATTTGATTATGAAATTGGAATATTAATTATGATTCTTAATTTAGTCTGTGTGATCCCCTTCCTGTACTTATGTTACTATAGTGCGAACGATTTAGTTCCGTGAGCATCAAATTGTTTAGACATGAAAAGCTATGATACTTTCACCTTAAGTTGATGTATTAATTTTGAATGAATGAATATCCCAGAAAACTGTTTGGGATTTCCATAATATTAATAATTCCTCAAGTATGAGTAAAGATTCCTCTGCGTCTTCCATATACTGATATAATATTCTCAATATCTCTAACTTTGTGTACACGTTTATTCAGAAAGTGTAGAGTTTCAAAGTTTGGTTGATTTCTCCTTAAGTTGCAAACAGGAATGGATACCTCCAACACGTGCCAAAAGAATGAACAATTTTGCCCAACTTTTGACATTTTTTCAAGAGTCGAGGAGTGACATGATTACTGTTACTATAATTATTTCATATTACCAAAATTGTTTCATTGTAGCTGGTTGTCAAACAATACAGAATTAGGTGCAGGGTTGTGAGAATTGTTCTGCTGATATCATCGTCTTGATTCTGCTGATCTGATCATTTTCGTTGTACTTGAATTTTAGTAACCGAGTGTGTGTATGCTCTACTTGCCACCAAAAAAGAAAGAAAGAAATTGAAACAGACATATAAAGTCGTATGTCAACCGGCCAAAGTAATTTTGGTACTGAATGCCGAAATGATGAACAACTTACTTACCATTAAATACTCTGTAAGGCAAAGTAGTTTTTGCAAGCCTTGGCATGCCAACTATAGAAATGACATCAACCTCAGCTGGTCCATTGGTGAGCTTTAATTATCCATTCTGTCTCCCCCTCACATGCCCAAACCTATAACACGAGACTTTTGAGTACATTCTTCCATACTCAAAGTTGTACATGGACAAAGGTTTGGTGAACGAGTCTGTCACGTGTGTGGGATGTATGTAACACAGGAGAGTGACCCTAAGAAGTATGAAAGCCCAACTCATGCAAGTGCTAGCTTTAGGAAGCTGCATAATGATCCCGGATTGGGTGTTGCCAATGAAATTGGGATCCTAGGTTTTAAACGTTTATGTTTAAAATCATCTATCTCGATGATCAAGAAGTCGAAATTCCAAAACAGGGGTATCTAACATTTTGCACCTTTTGCTTCAAGTGTCTTAGCTGACATTTTTAGGAAAGATGACAGATAACGAATAAAGGATTTAGCGACGATAATATAATTGTTGACACATTATATTTAGCGGCAATAAAAAATACAAGTTTTATAACCAACACTCTTCATTAATGTCTCTTAAGGTTGTAGTGATTCTGGATACAATGACATTAACTCAATTATCACTTAATGTTTTTATGACAATAATTTGCCGCGGAATTAAGAGAGCTTATTGTTATTAAATATATTTTTTGTTTCAGGCTAAATAAATTGAAATGAATATGTATTTTAAAAATAATTTCAAAAATAATTTATCATTCAAATTAAACATGAGATGAGTGACGAAAATGCCAAGACTTGTACTTAAGTTAGATGTTTCTAGTCTGCAGGATTTTAGAATTCCAAAATTTGTTAAACTCTGAGTTCAACAATTTTATCCAGCCTCTACCATGTTTTAAATTGTATCTCTAATGAAATTTCTTGTTTATAAGATGTAGAAAATCAACGAAATTTATTAAAAACTATTTTGTATGAATCCAATCAAGGAAAAATAATGAGTGAGTGCAAATTGTAAAAAAGCTAGGAGTTTCGACTTAAAAGAAAATGTCAATTTTAAAAAAGAAAGAAAAAAATAATAACCACTTGCTTTTCACTCTTATGAGGTTTTACTAGTATACGGACACGTGCGTTGCACGTTTACTTTATAACGATGAATAAAATGATAAATAATTTTTGTTTTAAAAGATAAAAATAAAGTAGCAAAAACAAAAATGGAGGCACACTACCTTATGATTAACTTTCTTAAAATGTCTTTTTTGTCTCATAAAAATGTTGAAATTAAATTAATATTTATACATTTCAAGAAGATAAAATGTTTGACATTAATTAGTAAAAGATGAAATTCTCCTTCTCATTAAGTAGAAGGCAATTAAGTAATTCAAATTTATAAATAAAAAACTTATTAGAAGGAAATAACTAAGATTTAAAGTGCAATGATTGATATTTAAATTATGTAATTATACAAATAAAATATTAATATTTAATTAAATAAATCAGATTTTAATTTAATGGATAGTCAAAATGACAATATTATTATCCTTACAACTAAAAGTTTGTTAAAATATATTTTAAATTTTTTTGTTAAAAAATTAATAGGAGCAATATTTGGTTACAGGATAGAAGATCTTCTAACTTCTTAAGCATTTTGGTGTATCATTTTTTTGACTTTGGGATTTGGATCTCATGATAATTTTAATGAAAATTATCGAAAAACTATAGATTTTATCCACAAGCACATGTAAGAATGATTCTTTACAAATATTTAAAATTTAAAATGCATAAATGTAATTATTAATAATTTGAAATTAGAAAATCTTGTAGGCATTAATTGTTTTGCATGTCTTATAAACTATTTTTATGATTGTATTTGTCTCATTTTCTAAAGCAAAAAACACACCCTTCAATCAAATATATTCTTAAAAAAAAATTACAAATACAAAGATAAAGTATCATATATAGGAGCAAGTTTAGCATAACGCAACCAACGAAAAATAGAAAAATTCTAAGACAATCTTTTTCCTGTTTTTTCTTGATAATGCAAATTGAAACAAAGTTTTAGTAATAAACATTCAACTTTTGACCATAAATAATTAAAATATTTGGAAGACAAGTTAATGGAAGTGATATTTAACTACATAAATGGAGGGGTCTTATCATAGTTCCAATCTCGACAAATAAGTAAAAAAAAAATACATCAAGCTTCGATACTTTAGTAGAATCATACTATGCCTTGTAATCTTGACATAAATCTTCTTGCCTTGAAATTTTTTTCACTTGATTAAAACTTCTCTAGTCTTCCACACACAAAAATTGTATCACATATAAATCTTCCTATAAAATAATGTTAAAAGATTGTATTTATTGGAAAAAATATAGCTTTGGAATATGAAGATTCACTTACAAAGTTGAAAGGTCAAGTGTTACAAAAATTTAAGACAAATATTAATTAAGAACATAAATTAATTTAGAAGATAAATCATATACATGTATCTATTTAAAGGGTAAATATTTCAAGAAAATAAATTAAATTAGATATTTTAATTAAGAATTATTCTAAAGAAGTGCAAAAGTCATTCACATTTCCATTAAAATAATGTAACTTAATATTTAAATTAAATAGTTAAATATTTTTATATATTTTAATTTATAATAAGGGTAAAATCGTAATTCAACTTTTAACTTTTTTTATTCCCTCTTATAATAATATATGATGATACGTTGAAAAAGCTAATTTAAGATGTTCAAGATAAAAAAAAAAAAACAGATGATAAAAGAGGTAACGTGAAATGTAATAGTCCATGAGAAATATGTCTTAAGTTGGATGACATGATCAAATATATCAAAAAAAATATGGCGAATCATCAATGCCGTAGTCAAAAATTTCACGAAGGGTGTCCAATAATCGCATAGGTAAAAAAAATAATTTGATAATGGGTGCACTAAAATTTTGAAATCGAACTATGTAAACAATTAAATTATTTTAATGAAAAAATATACTAAATTTTTTAAAATCAAACCACGAAAGATTTAGCTTGAATTTTCATGTTTCTTTAATAGGAAGTGAACGAAAAAGAGAAAAAGAAACTTCAGTTTATGATGAAATCGCTTGTATACTTCAAGATTTCACCAATCTTTGGCGACTTAACAATAAGATATGAAAAATAAAGAGTAAAATCAAACGAGTTTTTCTAAAAAAGAACCAATCTTTGGCGACTTAACAATAAGATATGAAAAATAAAGAGTAAAATCAAACGAGTTTTTCTAAAAAAGAAATTCTATATAGAGTCTTTTTCACTTTTAATAGCGGTATAGGGGAAAAATAGAATTTCCTTATTAAATTTAAATTAAAGGGAAAAGGGTCGGATATACCCCTAAACTTTGTCATTTGGAGATGATATACCCCTCGTTATAAAAGTGACTCATATATGTCCATACCGTTATACAAACGGCTCACATATACCCCTGTCGTTACAAAATGGCTCACATATACCCTTCATTTAACGGAAGTTAAAAAATTAGTTTTAAATTTATATTTATTACTTCTAATTTTTTATAAAAAATTAGAAGTAATAAATATAAATTTAAAACTAATTTTTTAACTTCCGTTAAATGAAGGGTATATGTGAGCCATTTATTTACAAGTAGGGGTATATATGAGTCACTTTCATAACAAGGGGTATATCAGCTCTAAATAACAAAGTTGAGGGTATATCAGACCCTTTTCCCTAAATTAAATAATTACTTTTAAATTTTATTGAAAAAATGATTAAAATTTACTATTTACTGCTTTTTTTATCATATTTTCAAGTTGTAGGTCTCTAATTTGAAATTATTCTAATAGGTGCGTGTGCGCATTTTGCAATGCATGGGCCCAAGAAACCGCTAGGATAGGAGACTTTAGTGTGTTTAAGGGTGTTCAAAATGTGTTATTTAACCATTTAATGTGTAATTTTACTTATATATACGATGTAATTTTTCCGACGAAGGGTGTCCAATTGAACACCCTGGATATAGTGTACCTCCGCCCGTGGGAATCACAAATATAACACTTTTCTGAGAATACAAGGATAAATATGACATTTTTCTATTTTAAAAATATTACATAAATTGAAATGAACATAATATGTGTTAATTATTTGGCCGAAATCAACCTTGTAGGTTAGTAGAACTAGATTTACTATTTCAATTCTAATATATCGTATTCACTACTATTTTTATTCATTTAACACAAACCATACAGTTGTTTATAAAAAAAAAAAAGTTAATTCAATCATAATTAATCTCTAAGTAGTTTCAACATTACCAATTCATAATATTGAATATTATTCTTATTTATTTAATACAAACCATAAGATGATTAAAAACTAATTTAGTTCCAGCATAAAAAATAATTTAAAGAAAATGAAAGAGAGAAAAAAGAAAGAGAAACAAAAACTGAAAAATGGTTATGCCCCGCCATTTGTAACAGCCTCTGTTTATCCTATAAATTTCCCTCTTCTTTCTTCTTCAATTTCCCACTAAAATTGTTGATCGTCAACAGAATGAGTGAAAAGGATATATATTCTCTTGTAAAACCTTTGCGTAGCCTGAAGACCTTCTTTTACAATTTCTTTCCATCAAAAGAAGTAGAAGAAGCTTGCAAACATAACAACAATCCATACGTAGTGAACTCGAGAGCTAATTGAGATTAGGGATATATATCCTCCCCCCAAAATCGATCTGAAAAACCCATGGCAGATCAAGATAAAGATTACCAGTATTGAAATTGAGGCAGGAGCCCTGTTGAATCCTTACATCGAGACGTTTGAGTACATTCTGCCATACTGGACACTGGACATGGCGAAAATTCTGGTGAACGGGTGCGGGGTGTATGTTCAAGTGTGGATGTAACTAAGGATAATGCTCCTAACAAGTATGAAGGTGAGCGTGTTACTTATGGAAGCTGTGCAACGATGACTATGTTCTTTCGTGCAATGAATTGTTCAACAATAATAAATTGGACGTCGGTGATGAAATTGGGTTGTTTTGGGATTCTAGATCATCAAATTTTATGTTCAAATTACTTCATAATCAAAGAAGACGGCTGATTCATTGTAGAATTGGGATATTATGTTCAAATTCTGTGAAGTGTTTCAAGATATAGGAGCATAGCTTTGTAAAATATGTTGGGTTTTAAAATGTGTTAATGGAAAATGAAGAGTTGCGACTTTTATGAAGAGTTGTGATTTTTATGAAAGGTTGCGACTTTTTTGATTAGTTGTGACTTTTATGAAAAGTTGTGACTTTTATGGAAAGTTGTGACTGAAAGGTGTCGACCTTTCCGAAAGATTGTGACATTTTTGGAAAGGTACAATGAGAACATTGTCGCACTACCCTTTGTTTTCTATAAATTGAGGGATTTCCTCTCATTTTAAAAATAGAATTTTCTGGACTTCTACTATCACAAAATCCAATATTCTAAGTGTACTTTACTGTCGTTGAGTGGCTCGCTGACACCAGCTTTTTGGGTATCAATACACTGGTGATTGAGATCATTCTACCCAGGGAGGACATATTCCAAATCCAACCTCGGATACTAGAGGGGAGTAATTTCCTTAAGGGGATACTGTGCATTCAATGGGCTTGATCTTCTTTCTGTTTTTCCAGATTCTGGTATGTGTTACGAATTTTAGATTTTGTGAATTAATTTTAGTTCTTCTATTCTTTTATTCTTCACTGGTTCATTAAACTTTGGTAACTTCGTATTTCTGCAAAGTTTGTTGGAATCAGTAAGATTCTTTTGACACATATTAACAACAATTCTTCTTTAAGAAAAATATTTCATATACTTTTTCTAATCTGTTTCTGATCGTAGTTTCGCTACTAGTTTTAATTTTCTAGTTGTGAAAATGTACTTAAACTTTGTTGTCTTACAAAGTTCTTCAAAGTTTTGTTCTAAGTGTGTCAGGAATACAAGATGAACAACAATCTTAAGGAAATTATTATACTGTTAGTGTTTCTTGTATTCTACTGATTGAGAGATCATGGAAATAGAAGATAAAGGCATTACTTCTTAATAATTTGTTGTTTTGTTTAGCTAGGTCGAAGTGAGAATGTACCCAAAAAAATAGGTGGTATTCAGATTAAAAATTACACCCGGTATTTAGACCCTTCTGAAAAATCTACATTGCATACTCTTTTTCTACGACATGCTGGGAATCCCGTTGAGTTCTTACGCTTTCATGTTGACAACTCAATTCATTCGATTACTACAGGGATGAACCCAATCCCTTCTTATTGTCTATCTAAGGAAGAAAATAGTAAAGGTTAACAATATTGATATTTATCATGTGTGTAATCAGAAAAAGTTCTGCAAATCGTATATTTTTTAAATAATTTTTTTTGGCAAATAGTGTTGCATTTAAAATATATTGATTTGCAGAATGAGATATGCACATTTATGTTTGATAAATAGTATGTTAAAATGTTATAGTTGGAAGATTATTTGAAAAGAAAAATATTTCTATGTGATGGTCTAAGAATATGTGTTATTCTGTTTGGAGAAAAAAAAGACTTCAGTAGTACTGCATGTGAAATGTTAGTGTGTCTATTTTTTGTAGACTAAAAACTTTTGTGGTTTTCTACTCTGGATAAATTGGACTATGCAATTGGTTTGAAGAATATGAAAACTTCACATAATAAGTCAGTGTTGTACTTTTGATTTTCTATAAACTTCAATGTTATATAGAAATAAATTGTACATTTTTTTTGTCCTTGTTATTTGTTGTTTTGATGATGTAACAAACTCAGTGACCTTGTGAAGGTACCCGGTTCTCAACATGAATAGATCGTTTACTGCCAACTGGAGAAGGTACAGAAAGTTGGTGCACAATTCCCAACTGGGTCAGAAACGTCAGACCTTTCCAACCAATGGCAGGGGGTTTAAAGAAGGTGACTTGTCTATACAATGTCATCTTTCCATACATGCTCTTTAGTTTTTGCAACTTGAAAAAGCACATTCAAGAACTCTTGCAAAGGCTTAAGAAAATCAAGGAGAAGAATCATTCAAGAACAACCTAAACTCAGGCGTATATTGTGTAGTTGCTTGAAAATATATTCTTTCAATCTTACATTGTAAACTGATCCGAAATCTATAAAGGAATCAGTGTGCTTTGATCTGAAATTCTAAGTTAGTTAGTTGAACTAATTTAGTGCGTAACCATTGTGTTGCTTAGAAAATTATAAGTTGTCTAGAGTGATAGCTTAGGGGGTAGAATAACATCTACTTAGGTTCATCAAGCAATAGAGTTATTGATTGTTGGTGAGATTAAAAACTTTTTCTCACATTTGTGTAACCGGTTTACTTTTGCTTGTAAAAATTAGTGAAACGGTTGTGAAAATCCTGTGAGACATGTCGTGGTTTTACTCCCTTGAGCAAGGAGGGTTCCACGTAAAACTTCTTTGTTATTAAACTGTATTTACTTTCTGTTATATCCTTATTTGTGTGTCAAGGGACCTGGTCCATTGACTGATAGTGGACGCACAGATTCTAACAGTCCTTATTGTTAGTATTTTAGTGGTATGTCTATTTGTGATAAAGAAATAAATATTATTAGTATTTAGAATACTAAATGGTATGTCTATTTGTGATAGAAAAATAAATATTAGTGAATTAGAGTTTGTGATTTTGTGCCTCTATAGAACGAACTTTGACATTGTGTCAAAGAAAATTGAAGGAATATAATTCTTTTGTAGAATTATATTTCTAAAAGAGGTTTCATATTGTCACTGACATTTTGAAAGTCTAGGAAAGTATGTGGAAAAACTATTTTCAAATACTTGAAAAATACTTTTGAGATTCTTGGAGTATATTTGGTATTGTGGTTGTTGAGTTTCTCTACTACTAGTATATAGTGTGACTAGTATGAAACTACCAAATTATATATATGCTTGTTCAAAATAATTGTGTTCTTTTATGAAAAAGTCACTTAAAATGTTGTGATTTTTCATGAAAATATATGTCTATTATAATAAAAGTATTTGCATAGACATGAATATTGGTGAATAGTCATTTGTTATGTTTTTGTAAAAGAAAAATTTGGACAATATTGCCTTTGTTAGACCCGATGAGACTTGGTTCATGGGTAGTTCTATATCAATCAAATGGAATGTTATGGAAAGGTTCTTCTCAAAAGGATATTTGATAAGATGAGGACTCTAAACAATGTTTGTGTCACACAAAATTGTAAAAAATACGAACAAAATATTAGTGAGCAAAAAGCTACCTCGCGAAGAGCTTTTCAAACTCAATATTTTTATTTGTTCTTACTTGCTTGAGTCAATGTTTGTGACATAAACACTTGGGGCATGTCAATTACAAAACCTTGTAAGGAAAACTAATCAACTTTAAAGTTTTGTCTAACTTTGAGTGCAATAAATAAAACTGTCAAGTTTGTGTGGAATCTAAGTACACGGAGCATTCTTATAAATCTGTCAAAAGGAATTATAATCCCTTTGAACTGATTTACAATGAAATTTGTGATATAAAGTCAATAATCTCATGGTGGGAAAAAGTATCTTGCTACTTTTATTGACAAATGCATTAGAAACGAATATATCTATTTGCTTAATGGTAAGGATGAAGCAATAAAAACGTCTAGACAATATAATATTGAAGTTGAAAATCAGTTGGGAAAAGATATAAGTGTAGGATGGAGAGTATAAATCTCATTATGCAGAAATATGTTTGAAAAGTGGAATTATCCATCAAACTGCTGTCATATTCACCTTAATCTAAAGAAAAATCGAACGTTGAAAGAAATGATGGATGCATTAGTTCGGGTTTACCGCAAAATTTGTGTGGAGGAACTATGCTTACTGTAAAAGAGGAAAACAAAAGTTGTCTTTTCAGAAAGAAAGCAATTTGGTTTGTTCAAGACACAATCTATTCCATATGAGAAATGGAAAAGAAGAAAATTCAACTTGAAATATTTTGAAGTGTGGAGGTGTCTAGCCAAAGTCCAAGTTCCTATTCCTAAAATGATTGAAACAAGACCTAAGACTGTGGACTATAAAATTAGACTTGAATATTCTAGTGAAAGGTCTAAACGACCTTGGAAAGAACAAAAGGAGAATGTACTTAATAAAGAGATTCAGAGGCGTAGTAAATGTCAAAGGACATATACTTCCTTCGAATATGATTTTGTAACATTTCTTGTGTCTTATGTAGACTCATCCTTTTGGACAGATGGTGTCAATAATGAGATTGGTTCAATTTGAGCAATCTTATTGAAAGTTGGTTGATCTTCCTTCAGGAAATAAACTTTTGGGTTCAAAGTGAATTCTCAAAAGGAAAATAAAAGTTAATGAAACTTTTTAAAAATATAAAGCAAGACTTTTTGTCAACGGTTTTAGACAAAAAAAATAAGGTCTTGATCTTTTCGACACATACTCGCCAGTAACTAGAATTACATTTATTTGGATGTTAATTTTGTGTTAGTTGTGGTATATGACCTCTAAATTCATCAAACGGATGTAAAAACAACTCTCTTAAACGAAAAATTTGAGAAAGAAATTTACATGGAACAGCCCGAGGATTTTATGGTTCCTGGCAAATAAAAAAAAGTGTGTGAACTTGTTAAGTCACATTATGAACTAAAACAAGCACCCAAACAATGACATAAGAAATTTGACCAAACCATGTTGGCAAATGGATTTAAGAATGACAGAAGTGGTAAATATGTTCACATTAAAATCACAAGGTCATTGTTTGATTGTACATTGGTGATATGTTGATCATCAATAGAGACACATGACATAAATGCTATTAAACATATGCTAGAAAGCAAGTTTGGAATGAAATATCTTGGAGTTGCTGATGCAATCTTAGGTATAAGAATCCTTCGAACTCCATAATGTTTAGCTTAAAAAGGTAGTTCAAATATATGGATTTCAATATTGTCAAGTCTCCAATAAATGTGAGCTTTGCAGTTCAAAAGATTGAAAGTGAAAGTGACTCACAAGCAATTGGATTGTGCTAGAGTATTGGAAAGTATGATGTATGTCATGAAGTGTGCGCGATCAGATATAGCATTTGCTATTAATGAACTGAGTCGATTCACAAGTGATCCCAGTAGAATTCGTTAGATGACAGTAAAAAGTGTTTTGGAGTATTTGAGAAATACTTAAAACTATGTCTTGCATTATAACAATATCCAACAGTATTGAAAGGATATAAAGATGCAAATTGGATCACCAGACAAATGAAGTAAAATCCACAAGTGGATATGTATTTAGTCTTGGTAGAGGAACAGTCTCCTGGAAATATTTCAAAAGGGACATGTATCGCTATCTCCACAATGATCTCTGAGCTAGGTGCTCTAGATAATGTCGGTGAATAAGTTGAAGACTCCGAAATTTCTTGATAGATATTCTTTTTTGGCCCAAACCATTGGCATGAGTATGCATACACTTTGATAGTCAAGATGCAATAGGTAGGGCATGGAGCATGACGTATAACGGAAAGTCTCGTCATATAAGACATAGACATGATAGAGTTAGAAAACTACTCTCTAGTGAAATTATCAGAATTGACTACGTAAAATCAAAGGATAATGTGTCGGTATCCACTTAGAAAAAAAGTCTAACTAGAGAGAAAGTTGAAAGATCATCTAAGGGAATGGATTTACGACTTAGGACAAGTCATCTTGGCGGTAACTCTATCTAGCAGACTGGAGATTCCACGAGCTAGAATCGAGGAGAAAAACAAAGTTGTGAATGATGGTTCGGTATTGTCAACAAACTCTATCCATTCTCATGATGAAGACAATGCTCAAGGAAAAGGATACAACATGAAGGCTTGTTAATGAGTTAATAACGCGTAATGGTTTTAATGATTTGCTAAATTTGGCAGAGTTGGCCAAATAGGTATTTACGCGATAACACGTTAGAAATCACCTCTGTGAGTGTGAAGTGTAAGCCGCTTCAAAGAAGATGATTGTCAAAAGCCCATCTCTTTATACACTCATGAAACCAGGAGGTGTTCATGGCTGAAAAGAATACAACCGTAAGAACCATAAACAGTAAAGGGTTAATTTTGTGACATATGGTTGTCTAGGTATACACCAAAGCTCGACGGTTCAAAGATATCGCATCTACCGATTTACCGAGTATATCCGACATACGTTCACTACGGAAAGTCCAAGCAAAAACCTACTTATCCAGATGCAATTAATTCTTGCTTGTAAAGTACACATATTTGTTCGTTTCTTTGTCTTGGAGTCATTCCCCATTCATGCGGGGGATTGTTGGATTTTAAGAAGGTGTGAATGGAAAATGAAGAATTGCGACTTTTATGAAGAGTTGTGACTTTTATGAAAAGTTGTGACTTTTGTGATTAGTTGTGACTTTTATGAAAAGTTGCGACTTTTATGAAAAGTTGTGACTTTTATGAAAGATGTCGACCTTTCTGAAAGATTCTGACTTTTCCAAAAGTTTGTGACCTTGTCGGTAAGGCACAATAAGAATCATTTCGCACTACCCTTTGTTTTCTATAAATTGAGGGATTTCCTCTCATTTTAAAAATATAATTTTCTGGACTTCTTCTGCTACCACAAAATCTAATATTCTAAGTGTACTTTACTATCGTTGAGTGGCTCACCGACACCGCGTTTTGGTATCAATACGCTGGTGATTGAGATCATTCTACCCAGGGAGGACATATTCCAAATCAAACCTCGGATATTAGAAGGGAATAATTTCCTTAGGAGACACTGTACATTCAGTGGGCTTGATCTTCTTTCTGTTTTTTCAGATTCTGGTATGTGTTATGAATTTTAGATTTTGTGAATTAATTTCAATTCTTCTATTCTTTTGTTCTTCACTAGTTCATTAAACTTTGGTAACTTGGTGTTTCTGCAAAGTTTGTTGGAATCAGTAAGATTCTTTATACACATATTAACAACAATTCTTCTTTAAGAAAAATATTTCGTAGATTTTTTCTAATATGTTTCTGATTTTAATTTCGCTACTAGTTTTATTTTTCTAATTGTAAAAATGTACTTTTCAAAGTTTTGTTCTAAGTATGTTAGGAATACAAGATGAACAACAAAATAGATTATGAATATCTGGCTATGATGATTGTCTATTTTTCTCTACTTGTTTTTCCAAGTTTTATGTTGAAATTCTGTAAATGATTCAAGAATTGTCTTTGTTAATGTGTACTTGTATTTGCAAGAAAAGATTGGCTGACATTTCTGTTATTCGATGAGATGTTGTGCTTCAATGTATGGTTATACAATTAGTGCCTGAATAGTTAAGAATTGAATGTGTTGCTGTAAAACATGTTGTATAATCGTTCTTGAAAGGTCTTACGACATGTTCTTCTGTAACTGAAGATTAGTCACTGGTGGAAGATTACCGGCCAGTTCCTTAATCATAAAGTTGATGAATACCTCCCTCCTAAGTGATCCAACACATCATCTCTATTATGATTTAAAAAAGCCAGTCAAATATATAGGATCCTTGAGCTGTTTGATCACAGTTTCGAAGGAAAAAAATTGAATTAATTTTTTTTGATTTTTTCATAAAATAAATTGATTACGTGATCGAATTATAATTGGTCACTTCATCAATTTTTTTCAGTAAAAAAATCAAAATTCTGAATAAAAATTGAATTTTTATTTTTTTAATTAAAAAAATTGATGACGTGACCGAATTATAATTGACCACATGTCAAAAATGATTTTGCAAAACCACAGTTAAAAAATAATGGCATTAATGAGTCTTTTGACATAAATGAGCCAAACTTTTAACGAATTGCATAAATAAGTCTTTTCTGAAAGTTCAGTATTTGAGCCTTCTCCCATAAAATAATTGTGCACCAAAGTGAATAGAATATACTTTGTTGCTTTCCATTTTGGTCTATAAATAGGCTTAAGTTGAGAAATGAGTTTCCAGAAGAAAAAGAATTTCCCGCTAAAATTGTCTCCCAAATTTCCAATTCTTGATCACCAAATGGATCATCCCATTTGGAGGAAGAAGAAAGTCTTTTTAAATCCCATGACATCGAATTCGACAGTAGTAGAGATAGTAGAGATAGGCTCTCCCATCGATTTCGATCAGAAAAACCCATGGAAGATCACGAAAAGCATTACCCCTGAAGTTCTCCATCAAGGACATCTGGTGATTTCACATTTGGAGACGTTCGACTACATTCTTCCATACTGGAACATGGACAATGCCAAACGACTAGTGAACGGGGCTGTGTATACGGGTTATGGTATGTGGGATCTAACGAAGGAAAATGCAGGTTTTATTTTTTGGAACCTGCCTAATCATAATGACTATTTTCTATGGATCCTGGGGTTGTTTGACGTTTACGATTTGGGAGTTGGTGATGAAATTGGGCTCTATTGGGATCCAAGATTTCAATCGTTTATGTTCAGAGTACTTTTTAAGATTTCTTGGGAGAAGATATTCAATTACCAAGTTAACAACACGACACCAGTACCGGTAGTGACTCGAGAGCTATTAGAGTCAGGCCCTGCCTGTACATATTATTCGAATAATATGAGGCACATGACTAAGAAGATTACCAGTCAAGATCTCACTTTTGGAGAGCTGCGGATTTCATTTTCCAAGACGTTTGATTACATTCTTCCATACTGGAAGTTGGAGCTGGCAAAAAGTTTGGTGAACGGGAGCACGGTGTGTGTTGGCTTGTGGGATGTCACGGAAGAGAATGAATGGCCTAATAGGTATGAAGATGGAAGTTTTACTTTTAGGAAGCTGTATAGTGATGACTACTCTCTATCATGCATGACATTGATCAATGATCGCGGAATGGGTGTTGGTGATGAAATTTGGCTATGTTGGAATCCTATTATTTCAAAGTTCATATTCAAATTAATTTCAAAGGTTTGTAGGAAGAAGACATTTGAGGTACTGACTAATAGAGACCGGCCCTGTCATGATATTTGATCTGAGTAAAGTAAGGCACATCACCCGCTCAAAATATTGTTCAAGGTCAACTGGAGATTTCATCTTTTGAGACGTTTGGAAATTGAACAAGGCCAAAAGTTTGGTGAACGGGTATGTGGAGCATGTTCGTGTGTTGAATATAATGGGGACGAAATTACCGTAAGAAGTATGAAGGTGAAACTATTAGTTTTAGGAAGCTCCCTAATAATGTCTATTCTCTAACGATTGTGGAATTGCTCAATGATAGAGGACTAGGTGTTGGTGATGAAATTGCTCTATTTTGGGATCCTAGATTACCAGCATTTATTCTCATTAGGCTGGTGTTTACCTGTAATATTGATTGATTAGGGGCATGTAGAAACTCAAGTTTAGTGTTCAAGTTTGTAAATGATTGAAGAATTGAGATATGAATATGATGGAGGATTCTTTTTAACGAATTGTGCTTGGAATGACTGGATACTTGTATTTATTTGCAAGAAAAGAGATGAGTTCCAATTTTGAGCAAAGATGTGATAGTTCAAACTGTTTTATTTCCTTCTTACAACAATCACATAAACATTCACCTCTTCTGTTTTTTCTTTTACTTGCAAGTGTATGCGCTAGCATTATTCATTGTATATATTTTTAGCGGGTTGGATTAAATAGGCGGGTCATTAGACGGTTTAAATGGATATATATATTTTATTCTTAAAATTTTGGTTAATAATTAAAAGTCCATGTCACTAATTTTAATGAAAAAATAATTAAATAGATTGAGTGACTTTTGCAAAGAAGTCATAGTTGAGTGATCTATGATCGCGAATTAGGTGTTGGAGTGTGGGATGTAACAGAGGAAAAGTATGGCAGGACTAATAGGTATGAAGATGTAAGTTTTACTTTTAGGAAGCTGTGTAGTGATGACTACTCTCTATCGTGCATGGCATTGATCAATTATCGTAGATAGTCCACTAATCGGTTTACATAGTCAGCTAATTTAACAGACACAACTAACTAACCACTTGATTAATATCAACTAACTAATTGCTAACAGAAGGGAACTGCTGTGCAAGTACCTGCATTTGACCGCTGTAAGTAAAAACTCATCTCCTGGCAGTCGAATTTCTTATTTGCACGATTTAACATCGTGATGACAATACCATAGAATGCTCTTCTTGATACCAAGTAAAAGATCAACATATTAACATGTCAGAAATCTTCTCCATCAGAAATGACATACTGTTTTTTGAGGCAATTATAGCAATAAGTTGTTACTGTTAATTAGGTCTTTTAAGTCTAACTCACACACCAAAAGCTAGCTCAAAGGGAGGAGGATTGCCCAAACCTTATAAAGAGTCCATCCATCTCAGTAACCACCGATGTAGGACTTTTGTAATTCTTTAACACCCCACCTCACGTTCAATGCTTAGCATTTGGTGCGTGGACAATTTTTTATTTGGGGGGTTCCAACATCGGGTGAGATAGGTTCTGCTATGATATCATTCGAAATTAGGTCTTAGACCTAACACACACCATGGTTAGCAACTCGAGAACCAGTGTAAATAAGGGTTTTTTGTAAAGACAATCTAATTTATGGTAAAATAAAAGTTGAACACAATTTTTTTGAAATCTAATTCAGGATTTTTAGTCAAATGCCAATTAAGACTGTGAGATTTAAAATTTTTCTATATCTTCTTAAATTCCATACTAAGTCAAAATACAAACAAATTGGAATAAATAGAATAATTTTAAAAATTTCACACCAAAAATAAGGATTATTTTTTTCTGTTTCCCTCTCAAAGTAGGAAAATATAATTTAAAACCTAATTTCTTAAGAGTTTACTCTTATAAATTCAAGCTTTCTTGCCCCTCTCTCTGTGCGTACTATTTTTGGAGTCTATGCGCAGTTTTCAATGTCTGATCAAAAGATATTCCTTAGCATTAAGAAGACCTTTTTTTACAATTTTTTTCCATCAAAAGAAGAAGAAGAAGCTTGCAAACGTAACAACACTCCATATGTAGTGACTCGAGAACTAATTGAGATTAGGGAATGTATCCTCCCCCAAAATCGATCTACAAAACCCATGGCAGATCAAGATAAAGATTACCAGTTATGAAGTTGAGGCAGGAGCCCTCTTGATTCCATATATCGAGACGTTTGAGTACATTATTCGGTACTGGACATTGGACCTCGCCAAAATTTTGGTGAACGGGTGCGGTGTGTATGTTCAAGTGTGGGATGTAACGGAGGATAATGCTCCTAACAAGTATGAAGGTGAGCGTGTTTACTTATGGAAGCTGTGCAACGATGACTATGCTCTTTCGTGCATTGAATTGTTCAACAATAACAGATTGAGGGTCGGTGATGAAATTGGACTGTTTTGGGATCCGAGATGTTCAAATTTTATGTTCAAATTACTTTCTCGTAGAATTTAGGACCAAAAACAACATACCATAGTCTTTTATGTTAGTATTACTCTTTCATTAGTTGAAGATTTGATTATGAAATTGGAATATTAATTATGATTTTTAATTTAGTCTGTGTGATCCCCTTGTATTATTATAGGAGGAGGATTTTTTTAGGCATGAAAAACGATGATAGTTAAGGGGTATCTAACATTTCATACCTTTTGCCTCAACCATCTTTGTAGGAAAGATGACAAATAACAAATAAAGGATTTAGCAACGATACTATAATCGATGATATATTATATTTAGTTGTAGAAATAAATATAAGTTTTACAATCAACACTCTTTATTTATGTCGCTTAAGGCTGTAGTGATTCTGGATACAATGACATTAATTCAATTGTCACTATATATTTTTATGACAATAATTTGTCGCAGAATTAAAAGAGCTTATTATTATTAATTTTTTTTTTTGGTTGCAGGATAAATAAATTGAAACAAATATGTATTTTAAAAATAATTTATACGTCAAATTAAACATGAAATAAGTGACGATAAAACCCAAGACTTGTACTTAAGTTAGATGTTTCTAGTTTGCAGGATTTTAGAATCCAAAATTTTTTAAACTCTGAGTTCAACAATTTTATCCAACCTCAACCATGTTTGAAATTGTATCTCTAGTGAAATTTTTTGTTTATAAAATGTAGAAAATCAACGAAATTTACTAAAAAAGCTAGGAGTTTCGACTCAAAAGAAAATGTCATTTTTAAAAAAAGAAAGAAAAAATAATATAACCACTAGATTTTATGATACGACGGAAAAGCTAATTTTAACTATTCAAGATTAAAATATCAGATGATAAAAAGGTTAGCGTAACATGTAATAGTCCAATTGAAAATATGTGTCTTAAGTTGGATGACATGATCAAATATATATAAAAAAAAATATGACGAATGACAAATATAACGCTTTTTTGAGAATATAAAGACAAATATGATATTTTTCCGTTTTAAATATATTAGTACCTAAATTGAGATGAACATAATATGTCTTATATTCTAAATTCAACACATATTTGACCGAAATGAACCTTGTAGTTTAGTAGAAGTAGATTTACTATTTCAATTCTAATATATCGTATTCACTACTAATTTTGTTCATTTAACACAAATCATACAGTTGTTGATAAAAAAAAAGTTAATTCAATCATAATTAATCTCTAGGAATTTCAACATTACTAATTCATGATATTGAATATTATTCTTATTATTTAATACAAACCATAACATTGTTGATGATTAAAAAAATAATTCAGTTCCAGCATAAAAAAATAATTTAGAAAGAGTGAAAGCGAAAAAAGGAAGAAAAAAAAAACTGAAAAGTGGTTATGCCCCGCCATTTTTAACGGCCTCTGTTTATCCTATAAATTTCCCTCTTTTTTCTTCTTCTTCTTCAATTTCCGACTAAAATTGTTGATCGTCGACAAAATGAGTGAAAAGGAAGTATATGCTCTTGTAAAACCTTTGCGTAGCCTTAAGAAGACCTTCTTTTACAATTTCTTTCCATCAAAAGAAGAAGAAGAAGCTTGCAAACGTAACAACACTCCATACGTAGTGACTCGAGAGCTAATTGAGATTAGGGATATATATCCTCCCCCCAAAATCGATCTGAAAAACCCATGGCAGATCAAGATAAAGATTACCAGCTATGTGTTGGGCTTTGTGGAGGCTTGTGAGCCGGCCCGACCCATTACTGAAACCCTAGGTTAACCATTTGGCTTTCCTATAAATATGATCCTTGTATTTGTAATTCCATAGCAGCACAAGTGAAATAAAATCCTCCTGTTACAGTCGTGGAGTAGGGAAACCGAACCACGTTAAATTCTTGTGTGTCCCGTTTGTGTTCCGTTTCTCTTTTCTCTAGATTATTTGTGTGTGTTGTGTGTTTAATTCCCAACAAGCGGTATCAGAGCGAGGTTTCAACAACATTGTAACACAAACTGTGAGAAATTGTCACCTAGGGTTCTTGTGTGAAGAACTGTGTGCAGGGAGGAGTAGCCGCCGTTACCGTGTGGGTAACCTCAAGCAGCAGCCGGCTAGGAGAACCGCGCAGGGTGCGAACAGCCGTCGTCCGTGTGCTGTCCGTCGCGCCGTTCCGTTGGCCGCCGCGTCGAGGAGCCTCAGATCCAGCCGCGAGCGTCCAGATCGTGAGCATCGTCCAAATCGCCGCCCGCTGTCTGTAGACGCCGTTAAGGGAATTGCCGAAGTCCTTTGAGATGGCAGAAGATGGGAAGTTCCGAATTGAGAAGTTCGATGGTACAGATTTCAGTTGGTGGAAGATGCAGATTGAAGATTTGCTGGTTCAGAAAGATTTGGACGTAGTGTTGGGTGACAAGCAAGGAAAATTGTCTGATGCAGAGTGGGCAGTTTTGGATCGGAAAGCTATGTCAGTTATCCGACTCTCGTTGACCAAGAATGTTGCGTTCAACATTCTTAAGGAGAAGACAGCGAAAGGCATCTTGGAAGCCTTGTCTAACATGTACGAGAAGCCATCTGCAGCAAACAAAATTTTTCTGATTAGAGAGTTGGTGAACACAAAGATGAAGGAAGGCAGTTCAGTTACCGAGCACATCAACTCATTGAATTCGATCTTAGCCAGACTTTTGTCAGTTGGCATTAAGTTCGATGATGAAGTTCAAGCTTTACTACTGTTATCATCATTGCCTGACAGTTGGTCCGGAACGGTTACAGCAGTTGCCAGTTCAGTGGGACCTAATGGATTCACCTTTGAGAAGATTCGTGATCTCGTTCTTGGCGAGGATGTCAGAAGAAGGAGTTCTGGAGAATCATCAGGTGATATGCTAAACGTCGTCAGAGGCAGAGGAAATAACAGAGGTAGTGGGAGCAGGAACCGAAGAAGGAGTCAGTCGAAGGCTCGGGATGGCTCAGGTGTAACATGTTGGAACTGCAAGGAGGTGGGGCATTTCAGGAATCAATGCCAGAAAGACAAACAAGTCAACATTGCAGAAGACAGCGTCAACGAGGATTTGTTTATCTGTTGCGCGGAGAGCAATGTGGATTCCTGGGTCATGGATTCTGGTGCTTCTTTTCACGCTACCCACAGCAGTGAAGCATTGCAGAATCTGGTTATTGGAGACTTTGGAAAGGTAAGGCTTGCAGACGATAGAGCTCTTGATGTTACGGGCATGGGTGACATGGTGCTGAAGACGCCAGTCGGTTTCTGGACCTTGAAGGATGTCAGAGTTGTTCCAAGCTTGACGAAAAGTTTGATTTCTGTTAGGCAGTTGGATGAACAGGGACATCATGTGAAGTTCGGAAATGGGCAGTGGAAGGTCGTGAGGGGCAATCTTGTCATGGCTCGTGGAACAAAAAGAGGATCGTTGTATATTGTCGGATTACCGTCTGAGGGAGTGACCGTCCCAGTTCAGAAGAAAAACAAAGTCCGGTTCACAGAATCTCGTGGGCAGAAGAAGGTTGTCTTTGCAAGAAAGAAACCCAGAGCCACAGGTCAGATTCAGGATGAACGAGCAAGGAAAGGTTCAGGAAGACCAGTCAGAGGCGTTTGTGGCAGTGGGAGCACCGGCCGTGCTTCAGCCAAGGCTCCTAGAAGACAGTGGGTCAAGAGAACCAGTATTCCAGCTGTTGATACGTCTCCAGAAAATTTCTTGCTGAGTATGGAGAGTGTTTGTTCTCAGGGAGTTCTAGGATCCGGCAGTTCGTGTCTCAAGTGGGAGCCGGTAGGGACCGAGGACGAGTCAAGGGCAGTTTCAGCCGTGACTGATGTGTTGAAGCTTCGGGGAGCTTCAACGGGCCTTTCAGTTGACTGATGAGAAGGCCGCTGTAGCAGGAGAGAGTTGAAAAAGATTACTAGACATACAAGTGTTCTAAGTGGATGACAGTTGAAATTCTTCAAGCCTCCAAGTGGGAGATTGTTGGGCTTTGTGGAGGCTTGTGAGCCGGCCCGACCCATTACTGAAACCCTAGGTTAACCATTTGGCTTTCCTATAAATATGATCCTTGTATTTGTAATTCCATAGCAGCACAAGTGAAATAAAATCCTCCTGTTACAGTCGTGGAGTAGGGAAACCGAACCACGTTAAATTCTTGTGTGTCCCGTTTGTGTTCTGTTTCTCTTTTCTCTAGATTATTTGTGTGTGTTGTGTGTTTAATTCCCAACACTATGAGATTGAGGCAGGAGCCCTGTTGAATCCATATATCGAGAGGTTTGAGTACATTCTGCGATACTGGACACTGGACATGGCCAAAATTCTTGTGAACGGGTGCGGGGTGTATGTTCAAGTGTGGATGTAACTAAGGATAATGCTCCTAAGAAGTATGAAGGTGAGCGTGTTGTTGGGTTTTATTTGCCCTAAATTTCTTACCATAAATAGGTTTTCCTTTTAGGAAAAAGTTTTGGATTGACTAATCCTTTTTCTGGTAGGAAAAGGTTTAAGACTCTATAAATAGAGGCATGTTCCTTCTAACTTAATTAGCATTCACAATGTAATCTTAAGGGTTTTGAGAGTTTTGGTTAGAGGGAGAATTTGTGGGTCACAGACTTGATACGTTATCACTTGTGTGAACCTCCCATGTATTCCGAGTGAATTGGTTGAGGTTGTTTCTCTCTGTATTTTGTACTCTCATATTTATAGTGGATTGTTCATCTCCTTTGTGGACGTAGGTCGATTGACCGAACCACGTTAAATCTTTGTGTCTTTTGGTATATTTCTCGTTGTCTTCTTACTCGTGGTCTTTCGAGGTTTGCATTGCTAGCTTCCGTGTATTCACCTGCTTATTTTCGGTCCTAACACCTGTTACTTATGGAATTTGTGCAACGATGATTGTGTTCTTTCGTGCAATGAATTGTTCAACAATAATAAATTGGGCGTCGGTGATGAAATTGGGCTGTTTTGGGATCCTAGATCTTCAAATTTTATGTTCAAATTACTTCATAGTCAAAGAAGACGGCTGATTCATTTGTAGAAATTGGGATATTATGTTCAAATTCTGTAAACTGTTTCAAGAAATAGGAGCATAGCTTTGTAAAATCGAGTATGAATATCTGGCTACGATGATTGTCTGTTTTTCTCTACTTGTTTTTCCAAGTTTTATGTTGAAATTCTGTAAATGATTCAAGAATTTTCTTTGTTAATGTGTTCTTGTATTTGCAAGAAAAGATTGGCTGACATTTCTGTTATTCGATGAGATGTTGTGCTTCAATATATGGTTATACAATCTTGAATGTCTTGTGATAACTCGAGCTGTTTGATCTCCAAAAGTTCTTTTTGTATCGTTCTTGAAACCTCGATTCTACTTATCTGAATTTTCTTTGTAGTTGAATTATAGTAACCAAGTGTATGCTCTAGCATTAGTCATTGTAGTTCAACTAACAAAATATGCACATTAATTAGTCCATGTACATAGACAAAGGTTTGGTGAACGGGAATGCGGAGCACGTTGGCTTGTGGGATGTAACAGAGAAGAAATACGAAGATGTAAGTTTTACTCTTAGGAAGCTGCGTAGTGATGAATACTCTCTATCGTGCATGACATTGATCAATGATCGCGGATTGGGTGTTGGTGATGAAATTGGGCTATGTTGGAATCCTACTATTTCAAAGTTTATGTTCAAATTAATGACTCTAGAGCTAATATTTTATCTGAGTACCCCTTAAAAATGTAGGAATATAAGTAGAAATTCAAGTTTTATGTTCGAATTATGTAAATGATTCAATAATTGAAATATGAATGGATGATTCTTTTCTCAAATCTAATCTGTTTTTTGTAGTTGAATCGTAGTAACCGAGTGTATGCTCGAGCATTATTCATTGTAGTTCTCCACGTTTCATCTAACAGAATATGCACAGTAACATCAAAGAGACGGTGTCCATTTTGTGTTATCTGGACTAGTGACTGCACATTGATCTGTTTATATAAAATCCAAATGTCAGCTAATCTAACTAACTAACCACTTGAACGGCACCCTACACAATACGAATTCGAAATAGTTAGAACTCAAACTCCAATACAAATATTGAATATCCTCTATATGATTATTGTGTTTCTCCCACTAGTTTGTACTAACTGTCTACCATAACTACAAATATATGTTTAATTGTTTGGACATGGGTATAACATATCACAAATTAATTCATATTACAACTTGTGAATTCAAAACTCAAAATTTTCAACACTCCCTCTTAGCTATTTAGGAAGAATTAATATTACTACTAATGTACAATTTTCATTGTCCCAATTTATATGACATCATTTAAATTTCAAGAGTTAAATTTTTAATTTTACCCATGAATCCAGATAGATAATCTTTAAAAAAATTTAAAATAAAATTTATATATTTAAAAATTACGTAAAAAAAATACAATTAATCATAATAATAAAGTAAATAAAATATTTTTAAAAAAATAAAAAAAGGTCTCAGTTAAGGGAAAATTATTTGGATTAGCTAGGAAAATCACCTTGTGAAACAATTGAACAACACCTCATAATATTTATCAGACATTTGGTAGAACGTATTGAATAAAATAATACATATTAACTTTGATATTATTAATATTTTAAGTGTTGGTAAAAAAAATTAATTCAACCATAACTAACCTCAATATTAGTAATTTCTTCGTCATATTCAGTACTCTCTCCGTTCAACAATAGTCGTCTACTATACTATTATGGAATATCTAACAATACTTATCTACTTTATAATAATTTTACGCTTAGTTCCGATTCTTTATAAAATTTAAGAAAAAGAAAGAAAAAAGGTGAAAAATAGTTTTGTAACGGCTTTTTCATCATATAAATACTCTGTTAACTTCCCTCTTCTTCTTCATGAATCATTATGGATCTTCAACAAAAAATAGCAGCAAGCCTGGAATATTTGGCTGAATACCGCCGCCATTACGCCCCCCGGAAAAAGTCCATACCCGAATTCACCTACGATCCAGGACTCGGAAAGGTCTTCATCGATCAAAACGTCGGCACTAGGTACGTTCTCCTAGAAATAATCGGAAAATGCGTCCAACTGCGGCCTACACACAACTACAATCTTTTGGATGTGATCTACAAAGCTAGTTACTACACACCCGATTGGATCGAACACGACAGTTTCCTTCCTTCCGGTTATGCCACTGTCAAGTTCATCCGACCTGGACAAGAAATTCGTCAGAGCAAGCTGGCCGGACAATCAATCCGTAATTCGAATATTATTAACTTCGATAAATGGCTTATTCAGAGATTCAGGCAAGGATTTTGTGTTGCATTGCCTTATATGTCAGAAGGATCGCTCCGTTACATTCTGTCAACTCGATTTCACAACGGATTACCAGAGGATTGTATTGCTATTGCTCTTAAACAAGCGCTTCTAGGTTTGTTTGATCTTCATTTTTCGGGTCTGGTTCATAAGCGTTTCAGTGCTGGGAATATCTATGTTAATTTCAAATCGAATGTAGAAATCAAATTGGGATTTGCAGCAACGATTTACGATTCAGAGTTGGAATCTCCTCTTTTTGTTAGTCACGGAACAGAACTTGGCCTTGACTCAACTGTTGCCATTCTACCGAAAAATCCTGGTGGAATCCCGGTAATAAATAATTTGTTAGTTAAATTAAGGTGTTGAAATTGTGTTATAAGTCGATAATTTTATTTGTGTTTATGAATTTTCAACAGAATCTAGAACTAGGCGAGTTGTACAAGTGGGCTGCTGCACCGGAGGTGTTCTATTCGAAATATGAGGAGGAACTAAGTCAAGTTCCATCACCTCTATATCAAGATGATAATGCCCACACTGTTCATTCCGATATATGGTTAGTCGGTGTAGCAGCGTTGGAATTAGCATATGGAAATTTAAGGATAAGCGATCGCGAAGATTTTGAGGCAATGATCAAGAAGATAAAGAGGTCGAGGAGATTGCCGGATAAGTTGGAAGATGTGCTTGAGGAGATTAATGTAGAAGAAGGGAAAGGGAAAGGGAAAGGGAAAATGAAGAAAGCTGTGGTGTATTTTAACGACAAACTGAAGTATGTGAAAGGTAAAAGAAAGTTTTCGAAAGAGTTTGAGGAGTTGGTGTTGGATTGTCTTTCTAGCAAAGAATCAAAGAGGCCATCAGTTGGAGATCTACTGCAGAGACCATTTTTCCGGAATGCTAAGAACTTGCAATGGTTTCAACGCCGCGTGTTGTATGCAAAGAATCCAATGGCTTATTGCTGATATCTGATGATGAACGATTCGTGGAAGATCAAGATCAGAAAAAAGAGCATATTGTTACATAGAAATGTCATACTGTAGTAGTTCATGTTTTTAAACACTTCATTGCTGAAAAGGGGAATTACATTTCTAGCTTCTTCATCTTCTAGGATTTTGTTAATGTTTTAAGTTTAGATCTTGGAGAACAGATAATTACTATTAAGGTAAATTATGGAGAGAAATATTATTTATTCTTGATATGCTAAAAGTGACGATTAAAAAGAAAAGAAAAAGAAAACGCCAAAGACCCCTGCAGAAGTACCATTAGGACTATTTACTATTAACTGCTTGTTGACTATCCTAGAGTGCCATGGAAATGTACAATGTTTAGAAATGGGGTTATATATAATGCAAATTCATATTACGATTAATGCTGCAGGGAAAATTACGATTGATGAACGTTAAATGTATCCTTGACCAACAGACAAATGAGTCCAAAATCATATCTTCTAGGAATGCTCTTTTTCTAGAATCATCTTGTTACGAATCCTCAAATGGTTACACAAGGAGGAACTATACTATTAGCAACGACTCAAAAGGGAGATCGCAACCTGCTCATATTTTTAAATCGCTTCTAGAAGAGTTCACTCACTGTTTATAGATGAAAAGAAACAAAAAAGATATTCGAGAAGAAAACTAGATATCGAGAAGACATAGCAATGGAAGTGGTCTACATATACAATGCAAGAACAACCCTTCGAATTAGAACCTTATAGTTCAAAGCTACTTATTCTAAACTCATCATACGGATATAGCTGGATAGTTTCGTTATAGCTTTGATGTTTAATGCGTTTGTTTAATCGCGGAACGCCAATCGTGTTAATTGGACCTCACCTTCGTAGATATTCTATACTTTAATAATTAATACAAAGTTGAATTACTCAAAAAAAAAAAAACAGATAACTGAAATTGGTTATGCGCGCCATTTCTAACTGCTTGTTGGCTCCATTTTCTTTTACTCTGTTCATCATATAAATACTGTGTAAACTTCCCTCTTCTTCATAATTCTCCCATCAAGAAAAAAAAACTCACTGAAAAAATGGCTACAGGCGGCAGCAGCGGCGGCAAATTAGCCTACCGTCCTAGGCCCGGAAATATCTTCATCGATAAATTGACCGGCACAAAGTACATCCTCGAAAAAGTAATCGGAACTTGCGATTTCCATTTCATCTACAAAGCTAGTTACTACACTGCCGAATCCACCATCGAAGGCCGTCTCCTTCCTACAGGATACGCCACCGTAAAGTTCATCGAACCAGGATATGATTTCTATAAAAGCAAGGTGGCGGAACAATTGCTGCGGAATTCGAACATGATTCACGTCGAGAGCTGGCGTATTCAAAAATTCAGACATGGATACTGTGTTGCATTTCCTTATATGTCAGAAGGATCGCTCCGTTACATTCTGTCAACTCGATTTCAGAACGGATTACCAGAGGACTGTATTGCTATTGCTCTTAAAGAAGCGCTTCTAGGTTTATTTGATCTTCATTTTTCCGATCGAGTCCATAAGCGTTTCAGTGCTGGGAGTATCTACGTTAATTTCAAACCGAGATCTGTTTTGAATGTCGAAATCAAATTGGGATATGCAACAACGATTTACGAATCGGCTCTGGAAACTCCTACTGTTCTGAAACGCGGACCAGAAACAGGCAATCAACCATACCTTGGCCTAAAAGGAAAAAATCTTGGTGGACCGCCGGTAAGGTTTCAATTTTTTAGTTAAATCAAGTTGTTGAAATTAGTCAATAATTTTATTTGTGTTTATGAATTTTCCGAAACAGATTCTAGATCTATCGTTTTTGCCAGATTGGGCTGCTGCACCGGAGATATTCCATTTAAACTTTTATGATTCTGATAATGAGAATAAAACATCATCTCGATCTGAAAATGATGGGAACTACAGTTTTAAATCGGACATCTGGTTAGTTGGTATAGCAGCATTGGAATTAGCGTATGGAAATTTAAGAATAAGTCATCGCGAAGAACTGGAGGGTTTGATTAGTAAGATAGAGAGGTCGAGAAGATTGCCAGATAAGTTGGAAGATGTGCTTGAGGAGTATCACGAAGAAGAAAAGAAAGGGAAAACGAAGAAAGTAATGGGATATTTGAAGGACAAGATGAAGTTAGTGAAATGTAATAGAATTAACAAGTTTTCGAAAGAGTTTGAGGAGTTGGTGTTGGATTGTCTTTCTACCAAAGAATCAAAGAGGCCATCAGTTGGTGGTCTACTGCATAGACCATTTTTTCGGAATGCTAAGAACTTGCAATGGTTTCAACGCCGCGTGTTGTATGCTAAGGATCCAATGCCTTATTACTGATAATACTACTGGTATTGTTAGCTAGAACAATTTTTTTCTAGCATTCACAATGCTGATAGATTCTGTTTTGTGTGTCTGATTTCTCTGTGGCTAAAACTAGTTAGTTAGTTGTTGGGATTATATGTGATGATAATTTTTCAGTGAAGGAATTGATTAGTTTATTTGAACAAGGGAGCTAGTTTTCTTTGAAAGTTTTTTTTCAAAGAAAACTATATAATCCAAGCAATTATATGTGACTTAATTTTGAACATCAAATGCTTAATTAGATTAGAAGAATGTTAGTATCAAAACTCTTATTTTTTTAAAAATGCAAGGCAAGTCATAAATTTAGTAAAAATTGCAAGTCACCATGTAATTGTTCACTTACTAAAACGGTATATTTAAATTTGTGTGAGGTTAAAGCTAAGGCAGGTAATCAATTTAATGTCTATTTGAATCAACTTATTTTTATATGCTTTTGATTTTTAAGTAGTTTTTTGTTTGAGGTGTTTGGAAGGTTATAAAGTGTTTTTTAAGTACCCATTTTTAGACAAAAGCAAAATTAAAATAAGATCAAAAGTCAGAAGTAAGATACCATCTAATTATGTCTTTTAAGTACCGATTAGTTGTTTGTTATTCGGAAGGAAAAGAAGTTGACACCCCTCTGTTAGGCATCTGTGTGTTTGGATTTGAGAATTTTTATTTGAATATTTACATTTTATATTAAAGAAAATACAACTTAAATAAGTCCAAATTAAACTTTTTAATATTAGTTTTGATTTTTGAGTCTTTAAACTTTAAGACGAGTCACAAAAATTATGAACAATTTGTACCTTTTTGATAATTATCAAAGACTAAAGTCATCCTACGTGCAACATTTATGTTTTTATGTAGATTAGTAAAATATGATATGATCATAATTCTAATTTATTAAACCTTTAAAAGAAATTGATTTATTTATATTTATAAAGGGCATATAAAAATTTCACTTAAAACACGTGACACAAAAACAAAAGAAATTAGTTAATTAAATTAATGAGTTTTGTTAATGGAGATTTAATAACATGTCCAAAAAGATGAAGGATCATTAATACTGATAATAAGGATTTAAGATTAAAAAGAAACAAAAAGATATTCGAGAAGAAAACTAGATATGAAGAAGACATAGCAATGGAAGTGGTCTACATATGCAACGCGAGAACAACCCTTCGAATTAGAACCTTATAATTCAAAGCTACTTATTTTAAATTCATCGTACAGATATAGTTGGATAGTTTCGTTATAGCTTTGATGTTTTATGCGTCTGTTTAATCGCGGAAGGCCAATCGTGTTAATTGGACTTCACCTTCGTAGATATTCTACACTTTAGTAATTAATATAAAGTTGAATTACTCAAAAAAAACAACAAAAAAACAGATAACTGAAATAGGTTATGCGCGCCATTTCTAACTGCTTATTGGCTCCAATTTCTTTTACTCTGTTCATCATATAAATACTCTGTAAACTTCCCTCTTCTTCATAATTCTCCCATCAAGAAAAAAAAAACTCACTGGAAAAAATGGCTACAGGCGGCAGGGGCGGCGGCCGCGGCAAATTAGCCTACCGTCCTATGCCCGGAACTATCTACATTGATACATTGACCGGCACAAAGTACATCCTTGAAAAAGTAATCGGAATTTGCGATTTCCATTTCATCTACAAAGCTAGTTACTACACCGCCGAATCCACCATCGAAGGCCGTCTCCTTCCTACAGGATACGCCACCGTAAAGTTCATCGAACCAGGATGTGATGTCTATAAAAGCAAGCTGGCGCAACAATCGGTGCGGAATTCGAACATGATTCACGTCGAGAGCTGGTGTATTCAAAAATACATATATGGATACTGTGTTGCATTTCCTTATATGTCAGAAGGATCGCTCCGTTACATTCTGTCAACTCGATTTCAGAACGGATTACCAGAGGACTGTATTGCTATTGCTCTTAAAGAAGCGCTTCTAGGTTTATTTGGTCTTCATTTTTCCGGTCGAGTTCATAAGCGTTTCAGTGCTGGGAGTATCTACGTTAATTTCAAACCGAGATCTGTTTTGAATGTCGAAATTAAATTGGGATATGCAACAACGATTTACGAATCGGATCTGGAAATGCCTATCGTTCTGAAACGCAGACCAGAAACAGGCAATCAACCATACCTTGGCCTAAAAGGAAGAAAACGTGGTGGACCTCCGGTAAGGTTTCAATTTGTTAGTTAAATTAAGTTGTTGAAACCGTGTTATTAGTCAATAAATTTACTTGTGTTTGTGAATTTTCCGAAACAGATTCTAGATCTATCATTTTTGGCAGATTGGGCTGCTGCACCGGAGATATTCCATTTATACTTTTATGATTCTGATAATGAGAATAGAAATCCAGCTGAATCATTGTCTCGAGATCATAATGATGAGAAGTACAGTGTTAAATCTGATATCTGGTTAGTTGGTATAGCAGCATTGGAATTAGCGTATGGAAATTTAAGAATAAGTCATCGCGAAGAACTGGAGGGTTTGATTACGAAGATAGAGAGGTCGAGAAGTTTGCCAGATAAGTTGGAAGATGTGCTTGAGGAGTATCATGAAGAAGAAAAGAAAGGGAAAACGAAGAAAGTAATGGGATATTTGATGGACAAGATGAAGTTCGTGCAATGTAATAGAGCTAACAAGTTTTCGAAAGAGTTTGAGGAGTTGGTGTTGGATTGTCTTTCTACCAAAGAATCAAAGAGGCCATCAGTTGTAGATCTACTGCAGAGGCCATTTTTTCGGAATGCTAAGAACTTGCAATGGTTTCAACGCTGCGTGTTGTATGCTAAGGATTCAATGCCTTATTACTGATAATAGTACTGGTATTGCTAGCTAGAACAAATTCACAATGCTGATAGATTCTGTTTTGTGTGTCTGATTTCTCTGTGGCTAAAACTAGTTAGTTGTTGAGATTGTATGAAATTTTGAACATAAAAGAAAACTATATAACCCAAGCAATTATATGTGACTTGAATTTTGAACATCAAATGCTTAGATTAACAGAACTCTTTGTTTTTAAAAAATGCAAGGCAAGTCATAAATTTAGTATAAATTACTTACTAAAACGGTGTATTTAAATTTGTGTGAGGTTAAAGCTAAGGTACGTTATCAATTTAATGTCGGTTTGAATCAACTTATTTTTAGATGTTTTTGATTTTTATGTAGTTTTTTGTTTGAGGTGTTTGGAAGTTTATAAAGTGTTTTTTAGTATTCATTTTTAGAACCATAAAAAAATGAAAATAAGATGAATAGTTAGAAGTAAGGTACCATCTAATTATGACTTTTAAGTATCGATTAGTTGATTTCTTTTCGAAAGAAAAAGAGTTGACACCCCTTTGCTATGCATCGGTGTTTGGATATGAGAATTTTAATTTGATTATTTACTTTTTATATTAAAGAAAATACAACTTAAATAAGATCAAATTAAACTTTTTAATATTAGTTTTGATTTTTGAGTCTTTAAACTTTAAGACCAGTCACAACAATTATAAACCTTAGCAACCAACAATTTGTACCTTTTGATAATTATCAAAGACCATCTATAGCATTTATATTTAGTAAAATTATGATTGTAATTTATTAAACTTTTAAAAGAAATTGAATTATTTATATTTAACGCATATAAGAAAAAGAAAAAGATAAATGTTGAAATGGAGGATTTAACATGTCGCAAAAGATGAAGGATCATTAATGGTGATAGTAAGGATTTAAGATTCATGGCTTGGAATAATCCAGATTTACCAGAAGGTACAGTTCGTAACCTAATGGAACAAGATACACTGAAATGGGTATTTGTAGGCGGTAAAGGCGGTGTTGGAAAAACGACGTGCAGTTCTGTTTTAGGGATCCTTCTTTCTCAGGTCCGATCTTCTGTTCTAATTATATCAACTGATCCAGCTCACAATCTAAGCGATGCATTTCAACAACGTTTCGCTAAAACTCCTACCGTTGTTAATGGATTCACCAATTTGTACGCCATGGTACCCTAACCTACCCGCTTTCCATCTTCATTTTTTTTTTCCTGATTCATTAATCTTAGTATTACTTACTTCGGATTTGACGTATATACACTGATAATTTACAATATATTCCTGTAATTTAACATGTTAATTGCTTTAATTTTTGTGTAACTAGTTCCATTGATTACGTTATTGTTCATCTTGTACCATTAACCATTTGTTACCTGGCTTTTGTACCCAACCGAACACTAAAAAAATGGATAGGAAGGTTGATCCTTGTAAATTTTGAGTAATACTCGTTGTTGTCGACTGTAATGTGTGTTGAATTATGTATTTCAGTGATTTTAAAGAGAATTTTACGCTTAACTTTATCAAATTATCTAGTTTTTTCAGTTTATGGTCAATTTTGTTCTGATATGCTGTTACGGGGTAATGATTTTATAATTGAAGTTCTGTTCTTTAGGAAGTTGATCCATCTATAGAGAATGAAGAAGGTGGTTCAGAAGGAGTGGACGGTTTTTTCTCAGATTTGGCGAATGCAGTTCCAGGGATTGATGAAGCTATGAGTTTTGCTGAGATGCTAAAGTAAGTGACATTTTTTCATGACACATAAATTGGGTTTATGGATTCTCTTCCCCAAAAATGAAGTTAAAAAAAAGTTTTCAAGTATATATATTGGATGTAGTAACTGCAATTCGGATGATTTTTGGCGTTATTCTGGTGATATTATGATACAAGTATATTAAACAACTTGAAGAGGATCACTGCAATTAACTGTTTGGTTTTCGAAAAAATCAAGTTTGATGGTCACTTTTGCATCATTTCAGCTGACATTAAGAGAACGTTTATATGATCTAGAGAATAATACATTTGTGGTAGTGAGATAGTTAAGAATTTTTACAGTGTATCTAAATTAAAGGAAATGACATGAGACATCAACTTCAAATTCATGAATCTGTGCCAGCAAGCTAATGCTATATATATATATATATGTGTGTGTGTGTGTGTGTGTGTGTGTGTGTAGGAAAATAAGGTTTTCTTTTGTAGATATAGTTGTTAATATGCACGAATACACATGCAGGTTCTGTTCTTTTTAGAAAATTTCTTTTTGTAGTCAAAATTTCAGTACTTCATTGTGTTGCTTACCTGCCTAGATCAAACTTTTCTCAATGGAGTCAGTGTTTGGCTTCTAAATTCAGCACTTAAGGAAAGCATATCAGCTAATGGGAAGTTCCCATTAGCTGCCTGATTTGTTTTTTCTAGAAATATACAAGGGTTGCAGATTTTACATATGGCACGGTTAATGCATTGCTTAACAAACACTCAAAAGCCAACATGGTGAATGATTTGATTTTTGTCTTTGTTGATCTTTTGCGTCCAAGTCTTAACTCATATGGCATATATTTTTGAATATAGTGGTGCTTACCTATGTGGCATTTTTTTGTTAGTTTGTTATTTTCATGATTTCTGTTACTTGGCAAAAAGATCTTAAAAATTAATTTTAATAGTTAGGGAGTTCACCATTGATATGGATTTGAGTTTGAGTTCTCTAGAAGTACATCATTTTGTGAAGTAGCTCGCTCGCCTCATCACTGTATCCTTTTATCTTGATTTGTAACATGGTATTTGGAATGGTTGATAGAAATTACACGCGTTTGGGGTTTATGCTGGAAACTGTAAAGATCAAGCTGGCTGTCACATGCTTATCAGGCAAACTAAGATTAGAAGTTTAGAGCCAGGCTGTTCAACTTTGGAATACATGTGTGCTAATTATAAGTGAAACAGGATAGTGGGGTTTACGTTAATTCCAATTTAATCTTGCTTTTCCTTTTCCTGGACATCTGAATCATATCTAGTAACAGTTTTCACTGGTAATTTTCATCCTGTTATGGTACATTGATAGTCCTTATATGCTAGTATTTGTTGAGATCTAGAAGCAAAAATGAACTCTTGTGTTTTCTGGTTATATGTACATTCTGGTGTTTTCTTTATCACGTGGACTTCAATACACTTGATTTGTTTCTTTTTAGATTGGTGAGAACGATGGATTACTCTGTAATAGTGTTTGATACAGCGCCAACGGGACATACTCTCCGGTTGTTACAGTTCCCATCAACATTAGAGAAGGGGCTTGCAAAAATAATGAGTTTGAAGAGCAAATTTGGTGGTGTTCTAAGTCAGGTAACATCCCCTTCCCTCCGAAAAAAAACAGGAGAGAACTTAACACTCTACGATATCCCATATAGCATATGAGGATCAAAAGCTCAAGATTATAAGGGGGTTACGAGAAATGTGTGCAAAATTATTGCTAGTTTCATCTGCAAGCCTGAAAATTCAAGCCAGATTGTAGGAAGTGGATTATGTGTTTGTGTATATCTATTATTAATACAAAGTATTTGTCAATCGCAGATGACTCGTGTGTTTGGTGTTGATGATGAATTTGGCGAGGATGCAATTCTAGGCAAGTTGGAAGCCATGAGAGATATTATTGAACAAGTGAACAGACAATTTAAGGATCCCGTAAGAGTTATCCTAATAATGCTCATTTACTTTTATGAAGAACTTGTTTATATTCATTAATTCTAGGTGGAGACATAGGGACAATTTAGTCCAGAGTTTGTAGAGTCATGCATTTTCTATAGCTTGTAGCAATGCTCATGCATTATTTGAGGCGTTGTTAGTTTCAGTAGAAAATAGTTTTTCAATCCAGTTGAATATTTATTCAGTTAATTTAATGTCTGAACTTGATCGCTGACAACAGTTACTTGTGTTTTCAATTAGAAAAAAGACTATTTATATGGATGAAAGCATAAATAATCACAATACATATTCTGGTGATCCTTCTGTTTAGATTGTGGAAAAAATCTACTAAGATGAACTGCAATATGTGTTATCTACACTTGTGTTTCTTTTTCCAGAATGTTGTTTGAGTGATTCGTGCTAGTAGCTGAACAGTGACCTTCTTTATGTTCTCATTTTTACTTGTTCTGAGCTCTGTATATGAATAAACACCACATTTCTTATAGGACATGACGACGTTTGTTTGTGTTTGCATTCCGGAATTCCTCTCTCTATATGAGACTGAAAGACTTGTTCAGGAACTCACTAGGTTTGAGATCGATACACACAACATTATAATTAACCAAGTGCTCTATGATGTAGAAGGTACACAAACTTCCTCGATTGTTTTTCCCTTTTAATCTATTTCCATAACCTCATTTTGTTTATGATAACCTGTTCCAATGCAAGAGAATTCATAACTATTTGACTTGTGACTATTTTCAGTTGTTGAATCCCAGTTGCTGAAGGCTAGAATGCGGATGCAACAAAAATACTTGGATCAGTTCTACACGCTATATGACGACTTCAATATTACTAAGCTGCCTTTGCTACCACAAGAGGTATGAAGATACCTTCCTCTCACGAACACACACAGACACGTATATATATATATATTTCCGTTTACCTTTTGGTGCATTCAAAGAGTATACTGGCCATAAAATCTTGTCAACCGATGACAACTCATATTACTAACTTCTTTTTTTGGATAGGTTTGTGGTGTTGAAGCTCTGAAAGAATTCAAGTATCGTTTTCTAACACCATATCGACCTTCTCGTGCGCGATGTTCAGCGGAAGAGTTGGAGAGTGGAATAGCCAAACTGAAAGAACAGTTGAAAGATGCTGAAGCAGACTACGAAAAAATTAGGAAAGGAAAAAGTCAGGTTTAATCTAGAAAGACTTTTCAAATGTTGGGGAGATAGTGTCATTGAACAAATTATTGTGTTCTTTGAGAAGATCATAATGTATAATTGTTTTATTCATTGATTTTCCTTACCACCAAAACATATAGAGCTTATTCGTTACCTTTTTCATCAAATCGCTAGATAGGCTTCTTACTTGTGGCATAATGCTACAACTAAGTTTTTGTTTCAAATAAGTCGGGATTGGCTATATAAATACAATCTGTTTTCATCATGAATTTGTTAATTTTACACTAGTTGTCAGCTCGACACAACATCAATATGAGCAAGGTCGCCCAATCAGTGCCGAGCAAGCCAAATACACTTGGTAGCCTGGATTGATAATCTTGAACTTCGGATCCACCATATGCTATATGGACAAACCTTCTACGTCAAAGTCAAAGTTAAAACTTAGCACTCTACAATATCTCTAGGCGGCCTGATATTTGGCATTGGAAATTACACTCAATAATAACCTTAGTAATTGATAATCTTGAACTTTTATGGACAAACCTTCTAGGTCAAAGTCAAACTTAGCACTCTACATTATCTCCTCGCTTGATATTTGACACTAGAAATTAAACTCCATAACCTGAAAACAGATAATCTTAGATTTTTTATTCGCCGTATGCTATATGGACAAACCTTCAAGGTCAAAGTCAAAGTCAAAACTTAGCACTCTACAATATCTCCACACTTGAGATTTGACACTGGAAATCACACTCAATAACCTTGGATAATCTTGAAATTTTGATCCCCCATATGCTACATGGACAAACTGTCAAGTTCAAGGTTAAAGTCAAAGTCAAAACTTAATGCTCTATAGTATCTCACGCCTAATATTTGCCACTGAAAATTACCCTCTATAAACTTTAAAAATGATAATCTTGAGCTTTTGATCCTCATATGCTATATGGACAAACCTTCAAGGTTAAAGTCTAAGTCAAAACACAACAAACTCTACAATATCTCCACACCTAATATTTGACACTAAAAATTACACTCAATAACCTTGAAAATTGATAATCTTGAACTTTTGATCCCCGTTTGCTATATGGACAAACCTTCAAGGTCAAAGTCAAAGTCAAAACTTAGCATTGCACAATATATCCACACCTGATACTTGGAACTAGAAACTACACTCAATAAACCTTGAAAATTAATAATCTTGAACTTTTGATCCCCGTTCGCTATATGGACAAACCTTTAAAGTCAAAGTCAAAGTCAAAACTTAGCATTGCACAACATATCCACGCCTGATACTTGGCACTAGAAACTACACTCAATAAACCTTGAAAATTGATAATCTTGAACTTTTGATCTACCGTTTGCTATATGAATAAGCCTTCAAGGTTGAGGTTGAGGTCAAGGTCAAAGTCAAAACTTGGTGAACTTTGAAGATTTGCTCATGGAGCGGGTCAAATGTTCAAGACCCTACTTGTACTCGGGAGAATTTTTGCAAATAACTAATTATAATAAAATTAATTATACTTCATAACTATAATTTGCATTTTTAAGGGCTATAACTATAATTTAAGTTGTCTCATTTGTATAATTTGCGTGTATATTCGTATAATTGAGTTGTTTTTATAGAAATTTGAAATAACAAATTTATACTAACACAAATATCTCAACTTCGAATAGTTTTACAAATTATATTATACAACAGTTTTATAAATTATATTATACAAATTTCGAACTATACGAATGAGTGAATTATATAAACTCAAAATCCGAGCCCATTCAATTATTAATAAATATTATTTGGAAATGCTAATTAATTAAGATTACGACTATAATAACTAATTAACTAGTATATATTTGCCCGTAATCCCAGCCCAAGATAAGCTAGCTCTATCATTTGGTTCAACTTGTGGCTGAAAAAATTATCTTTGTTTTGTTCTTTGTCACCTATATTCCCCACCACAATTTCTTGATCTTCCTTCATTCCCTTTTCTTCTCAAAAGTTTAACTCCTTTACCCAATCAATGGATACCCTTTCTACCTCTGTTTCTTCCCTTAAACTTCCAAACATACGCAGATACTCTGCTGATTTCCACCATTTCAAGAATCCCTATACAACAACAACATCATCTTCTTCTTCTTCACCCCATTTCAATTTCCCAAAACCAACTTCAATCTCAAGCAAAACCAACTCTTTCACACATAAAAAGACAACAAATTTCCCATTTCCATCCAAAACCCCACCTCCCAAACAACCCTTTTCCAAGCATCAAACAGCACATACAAGAGCTTCAAGTGGGTATGCTGCAGCACTTATAGACATAGGTAACTGCAACAACTCACTTGAAAAACTCGACAAAGACGTGAGGAAGTTATCAAGATGGTTAAGACATGATCAGGTGCGTGTTCTTATGACAGACCCTTTTGTGGGAAATCAAGAAAAAGGGTATGTTGTTAAGGAGATTTTGTCTAAGGGGAATTTCAACAAACAGTTGGTGGGTGTGGTGAAGCTTTTGGTGGAGAAGAACAAATTGGGGATTGTGGGTGAAGTTTTGATGGAATTTGAGAGGATTTATGATCAGCTTTGTGGGACACAAGTTGTTTTGGTTTCATCAGAGGTGAAAATGGAGAAAGATGAAGCTTTTGGGATTGCTAAGAAGGTGCAACAACTTAGTGGGGCTGAAAGAGTGAAGGTCAAGGTGAAGAATTTGGTTAGTGATAAGAAAAGGTCACATTCCTTTGCACTTTGACTTTTAATTTTTGATTCGATACGAATTCAAGATTTAGAGTCAATTTTATTTAATATGTATGTGTGAGGGATTTGTTTGTGCCTAATCTTGATCTACTATTGACTTTGATTAAATGTGGTATATTGTGATTCTCGAATGCATGATTGGTTTTATAATGTAATTATTAGTGATTGATTTTACTTTTCGAATAGCGTTATCAGTTCTATAAAAAGGCATAATAAGTTTCTCATATATTGTATGAGTAATTCTCCAATTCAATCAATTGTTTATTCGAGATGTATGAATATATATGTATGTGATGAGTTTGAATTTCATTATTTAATGTTTTTATGATTGTTTTGTTGATCTATTATAATATTTTTCAATTATTTTACCTTCTTTAGTTTTGGGTTTTATTTGTCCTAAATTTCTTATCATAAATAGATTTTCCTTTTAGAAAAATGTTTTGGATTGACTAATCATTTTCTTGTAGGAAAAGGTTTAGGACTCTATAAATAGAGGAATGATCCTTCTAACTTAATCAGCATTCACAATATAGTCTTTAAGGCTTTGAGAGTTTTTGGTTAGGGGGAGAAATTGTGGGTCACAAGTTTGATACGTTATCACTTGGTGAACCTCCCATGTATTCTGAGTGAATTTGGTTGAGGTTGTTTCCATATGTATTTTGTACTCTCATATTTATAGTTGATTGCTCATCTCCTTTGTGGACGTAGGTCGATTGACCGAATCACGTTAAATCTTTGTGTCTTTTGGTATATTTCTGGTTGTCTTCTTACTCGTGATCATTTGAGGTTTGCATTGCTAGCTTCCGCATTTACACCTGCTTATTTCCGATCCTAACATTTAGCACTATTTTGAATCAAAACAAATTTGAGAGTAATATTTATTTTGAGCAAAGGAGTAAGCTTGACATTGCATTAACTGTTGAATTTGATATTGCAAAACATAACAATCTAACTAAACATTCCTATAAACATTGTACAATTAAATTCAAACCTCATTATATAATCGTGGAGAAGACCTTATCACCAAATAGTCATATATTATTTTTGTACAAATTTTATATTAAACTAAATTCCATAAAATAAAATTTATCAAAAACTCATTAAAAAAGAAAGGCCTCATTCGGTGGAATAGGTCACTCAAAATTCACTTTAAAAAAATTGAATTCACTTTGCTAATCAAATTGGAAAAAAATCAATATTTTTAAAAGTCAGTAGTTTGATTTCAATAATTCTTTATCATATATTATGATTAAAATACTAATATACATAAAGTCTTGCCTTTTTTTTTAGTATAAATAAATAAATTTATATTAGTCTGACGTCACCAAACCCTCTATTCTTCTCCTTTTTATTTCATTGAATTTATATAAATCACGAAAGAATTCCTTTTAAAAAAGTCGCCAATAACAATTAATGTATCTTGCGATTTTAATAAATATGTATCGTTAACTATTTAGACGGAAGCATGGTTTATGATGTCATTGTTGAAAAATAGCAATGAACACATTCGAAAAATTTATTGCTTATATAAATTATAGATAACAAATACAAAATGCATATTGCATGTTTTATGATTTATGATGTCATTGTTAAGAAATAGCACGTAATGAACGCATTTGAAAAGGTTATTGCTTCTATGAATTATAGATAACAAACACAAATACATATTATATATAAAGTGTATTGAATAATCCTACTTAAAGCATATCTGTCAAACAGTAAGCAAATATCTTAAGGTAAATTCGATACCAGTACTAAAATTTTGCAAATATTCTATAGAAAATTATAGAAGAATCCTATTTATGAAGAAGTTTTTTCTCAATCCAAAATTTGGAAGAAAAAGAACATGCCCTTCTTCCTTTTCAAATAGGATTGTGAGTTGTTTGAACAAATTAGAGACCAATCTCTTATGATATGATTCAAAAAAATAACTTAAATTAGTTTTTATTATAATAAATTACAAATAATTATACTGAAAATTTGTAATTGCACTTCTTTATTTGTATCTTCAAATTCCCTATTAATCTTATATGTAATTCCTCATGTTAAGACTATAAATATTGATCAATAAATTAATTTTTGACGAATTTAGCTCTATAATTAATTTTCTTTAGAGTAATGCTTAACTTATTTCATACACTGAATTCATAAATCTGTTCATCAAGTTTAAACATGAATACTTGTAAATTTCTCATAAAAAGGGTATTCATCAATCTCTATATTGAGAAGTGATTATTTCACCAATATATATGCATACACTATATCAAAAATTATCATTAGCGGTAATCAACACTTTTTGTATATTCACTAAAGTCTTTAGCGATATTGGTTCTAATGGCACTTAACTAACGCCGGTAAAGATTTTAGCAATTTTTCTTAATGTCCATATTTATTATCGCTAAAAGTTGTTTTTGTTGTGGTGATATATATATATATATATATATATATATATATATATCATCCGATCTGCCATGCATATTAATTAATCTCAATATCTCACCTTTTAATAAATCAAAACGACAATTAATATATACAACTCGTGATAATTATATAAATATTTAGAATATAAGTACATTTACCAATTTAAAAAATATATTTTTGTTAGACAATCTATAACATCTGTGTCTACACGATCATGTTCAATACATACGAAATAACTAGCACAAAGACTTAAAACTATGTATTATTATTATAAGTTGTAACAATTAAGATAAATAATATTTTATCTCGTGCTACAACCATATGGATGGTTTGTTCAAAAATCCATCTTCAGTTATAAACTATAATTTTCAACTCATTAGAACGGATGATTATTTAATCTTCTGTATATGAGATGGAATATATACACTAAATTAACTACTATACACGTTGAATATGCATATATGATAATCTGATCTATTCAATGTATCACTTTATTGAATTGAATAAATAAATAATATTACATCAAAACATATAGTTAATATTGTGTTCATCCAATAAAAAAGATTTATATACACTTTATTCTTTTCAACATTTTATTTTATAAAATTACATTAGATACGTTATCGTTGACTGAGTCATCCACTTGAGATATGTTCATAAAACCCCTCCTTGACAATCTTAAAGTTTTCAAGAACAAATTTTCCTTCTTTGTACTTTTGAGTTTCATTATATGCTTTTTCATATTTCCATCCCAAAACTTCCCCACAATCAGAGCATTTAACATCAGCCACAATATGCAAACCACTCATTAGTTGTCTCTCCTCATTTTCCCCTAAATATACATTCATGGCATGTGTAAACAAATAAGCCCTCCCTGTTCTTGCCTGCCTTTTTCACAACATATTTTGTTATAAACAAAAGCAAATATAAAATGTTTAACTGAATTTCAATATTTTTTTACGTAACATAAAAATATTACTAGTTCAAACTTAATAAATGTGATTATAAATTTACTCAATAAGTAAAAGATATAATGATCATGGATTGTGGTAGAACTCTGAAATCAAAGTCATAAAGTTCAAATCATGATGAACTATCTGAAACTCATAATTTCAAATCTATGGTTGTAAAAGCCTGATCAGTAGCATAATCAGAATTTTACTAAGATGTATCAAAATAAGAAAAAGTACACATACGAATAAATCAAGAGAATTCAACACATAACATATATACATAAAAAGATTATTTTACATATACATAATATAATTTTATAGTGAAAGGATCTATTGATACCCTTCAAATATATATATGGTGTCGCCACTAAATAGAAGTGAAGCCAAAATTTTGAATTTATTGAGTCTAAATAAATAATTTATTCATATTGAATATCTTTTTTAAATACAAACTTATAAAAATCTTAAAGATTAATTTCATCACATTAAAAAAAAATGTGTGCCCTTCTTCTTTTTATTATTTAAAGTTCTCCTAGAAAAGAAAGAAACTAAAAAAAATGAGATAAAGTGAAAGGAAAAAATCATAACCTGAAAACATTTGGAGACAATATCATCATGAAGAGCAATGTGATTTCTGCATTTAAAACAACTATATATCCTTGGACCTACTAATCCTTCTTCCATATATGTTGAAAAAAAAAAGAAATATTATCTCAAAACTAGAGGATCAATGAGTAATTAAAGCTTGATTAGTATTTAATGATCAATTAGTATGTAGAAAGATTAATTTCTTGCTTTCTTGAAGCAAAATCTTTGTTCAAGTTGGCTAACATCAATGATTAGACTGAAAATAAGATGAAAGAGAAAGGAATTAATAAGAAAATGAAATGCTTGATTAAAGATTAATTTACAAATTAACAAGTGGTAGTAGATTTCAAGTACAATCAACCAACTTTTTTAGATTAAATAATTAGGTGTTGATAAGGATGGGATTCACTATTTAATTGTCCCCCTTGTTTAACGGATAATCTTATTATTATTATTATTATTATTATTATTATTATTATTACTTGTGAAGTAATAATAACAACCTCCCACACCTTTATGTTATGGTCAAAATGGATAAATACTTATTTTTATTTAATATTTACATCATGTCAATAGATATCACTGTTAAAAGTTAAAAAACGACAATCAAAAGCGATGGGTTACGTAACTTTTTTGGTCAAAATTGATGAAAAAGCGACGCAATTACTTTCGTTGGTTTTTAGCTCAATGCTTTTTTAAAAGCGAGGACAGCGTGGCTTTTTGACTATTTTTTTAGCAAATGCACGGACTCCGTCGCTCTATTTTAATTTAATTTTTTTTTAATTTTCAAATGGCAACACGGTCTGCCACTTTTCTGGAAATTTATTTTTTTGGAAAATTCAAAAAAGCGGCAGATAAAACCACACCATCGCTTTACTGGATTTTTTTAAAAAAAATAAAATCCAAAAAAACGACGTACAAAATCACACTATTTATCGATTTTTCTGCGATATCTTTTACCGTGAAAACCTACCCGCAAATTCAATTCAATCCAATGCAAGAAGTATGTACCATCCAATAATACGTTTGGAATTTTGTAGCATATATGTGTTGATATACTTATTCAACCACAATAATATATTTAGTATAATCTCGTAAAATAAGATTTGAAAAAAATAAAATATATGTAAACATCATCTTTACCTTAGATGATAGAGAGGTTGTTTTTTAAAACACAAATATACGTATTATCAGCGTAAACACAATTTGACAGAAATATTATATACATGCATATACACTTATTAAGTATGAAATACAATGTATTTCACCATTATTATATGCTTAAATACTATATAACCATTATTATATACTTAAATACAATATATTCCGCTACACGGATGTTGTGTATGCACTTATTATATATGTGCGTAGATATAATTTGTTTCACCATTATTATGTGCATAAATTTAATGTATTCTGCTATAAAAATATTAAATATGCTCGGATACACTTATTATGTACACGAATGTATGTATTCTTCTGTAGAGACATAAAATACGCTTTAATACATTTATTATGTGCACAAATACAATGTGTATTTCACTATTATTAGGGAGTAAATACAATATGTTTCATTATTATAATGGACATAAATATATTGCATTCCATTACATTGTGAAACTAAGATACTTTGTGTTATAATTAAACAAAATCTTGCAACATTACATATCTGACCTGTGTAATAATGTTATCTATGAAATTTCTCTTAATTCAAATAAAAATTACATTATAGATAAAATATCAATATTGTTTGTTTACATTTACTATGGATTTTTATTTGTCTTGCTATTTTATATGTAACCACTCTAATAAGTAATAAATTTGATAATTGCATAAAATGAAAGTAAGACAATATCCTTGTGTTTAAATCATTAAAAGTTATATTAATAGATTTCTTGTCATAACAAATTTTATTTTGATCACATAAAACTTTAAATTAAGAAAAAAATAATTTGAACCCAAAAAGAAAACAAACAATGCGGTGAACGTGGATCGAACACGTGACCTTCAGATCTTCAGTCTGACGCTGTCCCAACTGAGCTATCCCCGCAATTGAAAGTAATTGGCACTAACATATAATATTTCTACGTGTTAGTGAGATATCTACATCTCAATGATGATTATGAATTTTTGTCTCTCAATATGAAAATTAAATAATCACTACCTTAATATATTTTGGATTACTTGAAAAAGAAGAAGAAGTTTTTATGTTATATTTGTATTGTATAATATATTTTTCTATAGAATCTTTTCCTCACGAGAGGTAATGATAAAAAATTTAAAATAAATTATATTGCTACATATATTAGATCACGGATAAAATAAAAATTACAAAGAATTCAAAAATAGAATATATGAACTTGATTATTGAGCACCATTAGAAAATAAAGAAATCAGTTGCAATTACCATAACTCAATTCCAAATAAGTTGAATGTGACTACATAAATTCTCATTTACCATGCATGTTTATCTATTTAAATTCATATCAAGTAGAAGTTATACAAAACAAAACAAAAAGAAAATGAAGTACTAATTATTTTTTTTATATATTTATCACTTGCATTACCAAAATCCTAATAAGACTAAAAGACTCCTAGAAATGGTTGTGTCCCAAGGTAAATACATTAACATGGCATGAGTAAAAGTACATATTTTCATAGAAATTATCAATATTTCGAGATAATTTTATTTCTTATGATTTTCAATTCATCTTCATCTTTTTTAATACATTCATTTAATTAATACATCTAAAGATCGACTTTAAGACAATAAGAGCATGCTTCAAACAACTCTCATTTTCAATTCAATGCAAATGTTATAATATACATTGAATTTGTCAAGGCCAGAAGCTACCTGCTTCCATTTTCCTGAGGTCATGAATAACTTCACTATGTATCTAATTCCCATTAGAAAATTTAATAGAATTAGTTTTCTATCTCATATAATATAAACTACTTTGGTTGACTTGCACCATAACAATATTGAGGTGGCAAATAATAAAGGGCAATCTTTGACAAGTTAAAATATATAAAATCAATAAATGGATAATAATAATAAATAAAAAATTAAAAAAATAATATATATTATATATAGATAGATAGTGGTATTGGATCAAATTTTGACCGGTTAAACATGTCAAATCAATAAATGAATCGTGACTTTTTTTTTTACCCTTCATAGGAGTTCCCACCCCTATTGTGTTCTTCGTGACTCAAACTCACAATTTTCGATTGAAGTGAGAGGTGCTTACCATCAGAGCAATTCCCTCTCGTCAAATAAATCGTGACTTAGATCCTCTAAAAAAAGTTAATTTATCGTCTGAATAATAATAACGAGTCATAATTAAGTTCTAAACTTAGAACAACATCCATCCTCAGTAAGTTTGAGATATTTACACACATTGTGCTCAAGCGGAAATTATGTCAAATATCTATTTTGAAAAATATTAATTCGAAATTTATTTAGAGAAAAAATATAGCAAGTACAAAATATACCATTTATGTTTTGTATAATTGAACGATATACAATACAAAAAACTACCGTATATCTCGAAGGTATACAACGATAATATTTCCATTATTTCTATATAAGTCATAATTCAAGATTTGAAGACTTTATGTATACCAATATAAACGTAGCTCAAATATGAGTTTTAAGCTAAACTTAAAATAAAAACAATAAAAAAAAGTCTTTGGTTGGATTCGAACACTGATCTAAGGGATGGTATTTCTAGCTTGTACTAGTAGCAGAAGGGCACTTTTATGCTTATCGTGGTTGCATTGTTAAGTATATTGTAAATTCTATCAGTTTTCAAAATAGATATACATATATACATATAATTTTTTTCAAGTTACCTGATATACGTGCACCCCCTCTCCATAGTGTGGATCCGTCTCTGTTTATACTTTTTCAAGATATCTTAAAGTTTTAGTTTAAATATTTGGAGGTTATGAATATGAAAAGATGAGAGTTATGAATATTAAGAGTATAAAAGTTGATAAGTAATTAGAAAATAATAATAAATAAATGAAGAATATGAAAAAAAATTAAAGTTAGCAAATCATGTAGAAAGAACAACTAAAGTTCTTATCATGTAATTAAGCATCAATGAATTTAAATTTGTGAAGCTAGAATCATTCTTTAATAATAATCAAGAGGACATTATCAATGTGTGTCTCCATTTTGTAGATTTGCACCCTTTAAATTATTAAATTTCGTTATTTATCATAAAGGATAATACTTTATCCACATCAATTATATTATTCATGAGAGGGGTTAAGGAAAAAGTTATAAGAAGAGGAAAAGTAAAGAAATTTAGGTAATTTTTTTTTAAAAAAAATAATAATTATATACATATAGATGATAGATGATAAATATCAATAAATTAGATATTTAATTAGGAAATTAATCTTAGAAAGTCTAAAAGTCACTAACATTTAATTAAATTTATATAATCAAATATTGAAATATTTTATAGCAATTTAATTTATAGAAGGGGTAAAACCGTAATTCAACTTTCAAATTTTTTGTTCATGTTTAGTAATATATGATACTCTAATAGCATGAAAAGTAACTAAGTAGTATTTTCATTGAAACAATACTTCTTCGTGTTTGATACCATCAGATAATACACACACACGTTGTTGTTATCAAAACATTAATTTAGCTAGTTTTCACTAAATCTCTGTCTTTTACTGCTTGATACCATCAGAGTATATATAAAGCTCTGATGGTATCAAACAGTAATTGATCAATTTTTTTCATTGAAGCATTGCATGTCCCTTCTTGATGACATCATATAGTGTGCGCGCGCGTGCATCAAGGAGTAATCGAGTAGTGTTTTCACTGAAGCATTGTGTCTTTCTGTTACCATGTAAGTATATATAGACTTTTCTGGTATCAATCATCGATTTAGCTAGTTTTCACTGGATTTCTGCCTCTTACTCCTTGACACTATTATAGTATAATAAACCTGATGGTATTAAGCAATTTTTTGGCAGTCTTTTTCACTAAAGTTATCGTAGTATATATATACACACGCTCTAATAGTATCTAAGAATAGTAGAGTAATGTTCTTCAGCGAAGCGCTATTTTTCTCTATTTGATACTGTTGAATGCCTTGAATCGGACCCGTTACAAACAGAAAGGACGGGGGTCTCGCTGCCCGGTCAGCGAGTCGGGGGGTCCAGGGGGGCGACGCGCCCCCTGGCCTGGGGGTCCGGGGGGGCGGAGACGCCCCCGGCCCGACGGTATACAATGTTGTTGTATTGGGCCCTTAATTATCTGTCAATTCTGTATTTTGGGCCCAAGCCTGTTAGGGCGTAGCTTAGCACTATATATAGACGCTATGGCAAACCCTATTCTGTAATTATGTTCTTGCCTCTCCATAATAAAACTGCTCTCCCTCTTCCCCGTGGACGTAGCCAATTTATTGGTGAACCACGTAAATCTGTTGTCTTGTTTTTCGCGTTTATATTTTCTCGTATTATCTCAAATTCCGCATAACAGATACCATCAGAGTATATATACACACATACTTTGATGTATATCCTATACATACCTCTTTTTTTACGAGATTTTTGAGTCTGATATTGAAAATTTTCTTACATTGAATGTTGCTCTTGATTATTATTTTTTACAGGATTGTGTTTCTTCAATGCAAAATAGATTTTCACCCCCATGTTATTCGTAATTTTCCGTGGTGAAAGTTCATGTGGAAGTGCATATTTTATATTGCTTGTAGCAATTTCCTTCTGTAGCTGTGTTGCTATCGTTTCGACCAGATCTATCAAAATTGAAAGTAAAATTGACTAAAATTGCATCAACATGATAAGATTGTATTTGTTGTTTGAATCCCAAGTTTCATTGTGTTGCATTAAAATTTTAACTTTGCCATCATTGAAAATTGCATTAAAGCTAGCTTGGGGAAGAAGTTTGTAGTTTTGGGAAAGGAGGCAAAGTTCACGTAAGTAATTTGCCGCTGAATTAGAAAAGGGGACATAAAATAAAGTAAAAAATTTAGGATAGCCAGAGCAAATTACATTTTATCGCTACTTTTTTTTAATTTTCAAAAATCTCCTAAAAGTAATGTCATCCGGGTACATTTCATTCTGCTGGATACATTACATTTGAAACATGTATGCTATCAGTTTCTCGAATCACGCAAATCAAATTGATGTCATTCTAATAACAGATCCAAACAATTCAAATTTTAAATTTTTTCTCTCAAATATCTTCGAAATTGTAACAAATTAAAAAACAAAGTCAACAGTTTTATACAGTTATGTATCATATTAAAAAAAAACTATGATACATAACAATGTTATGTGTCATGTACATAACTATGAATATGATACAGGCTGATTTTGTTATAAAACATTTGTTTATGTATCAATAGTAATATTTGATAATGTCTTACAGATACATAATCTTCTAGTTGAACAAGGTTGGATATGTATATGATAGTAAAAGATAACGAAATTTGTATTATATATAATACAAAATTATGAACATAATACATATTAATTTGTGTTTCAATAAATTAGAATTATGTATCCAAACTAATATTTGAAAATGATATATTGTATATGATAAAATTATAATGTATCGTAAAGGTGAAACGAAAGAATTATACATTAATTTAAGAATCAAAATCAACTAGATACATTAAAAGATATGTAGAAAGCAACACTAAATTAAAAAAAAAAAAGAGTAAGAAATCCTTTCACACTTTCTCATTGGCATAATACATATATTTGCCCTTAAACTTGGCTTCAAATTTTAAGTATGACCTCAAACTTTCACAGTGCACAAATAGGCACTTTAACTATCCTATTTTTTTTATAAATACACACGCGATTTTTGGACCCAAAGAGCGTGAAATGCAATCGCGCCCATGTGTATTAGTGAGTCACTCAATGGCTGCAAACTAATTAAATATTTTACACACCATTTTTTTTAAAAAAAGTTTACACGTCATTTAGAACTAAAAAAATTAAAATTAATTTTAATTAATATTGAGGGTAACGTTTCTACCCATTTCACATTTCACCAGTTTGTTCATCAAAGTCACTCAGCTCAAAGGTGAAAACCCTAGGTTATCAGGGGAATCAAAATCTTGGAATCAAAGGCGAAAGTCATTCAAGATTGCTACTGAAGTTGATGTTCAGCTTCCTCGATTTAGTTCAGGTATGCCCCGATTTTGCTATTTTGAAAGTTTATCTTTGATTACAAAGTAGAATCTTTTTGTCACCATTAATGTAAAATTATTATTTTCTTACAGGTCTATGCATATTGGTCATATTATAGCTATTTTTCACCATGGCGGTCGCTTTTATAAAGGTCAATACGTGTCGAAATTGGGAAACATCATTTTCAGCACATAAGGATCACTTCTCTTTGACCGAACTGAAATCGCATGCAAAAGATATTGGGACCCATAATTTTGTTAAGTTAGAAAGTGACAACCAACTATATAACTTTGTTAAAGATTTGTGGAGTGAGTCATCTATTAAGTTGTTTTTGAAGCATGTGACTGATAAAGAAGGGAGGTCCACTACTTTGAACCATTTTCTATTGAAAAAAATAATCAAGAATTGGGAAATTGCTCTAGGGTTTCACACGGGGTAGGTGAAGTTGAAAATCCATTAGTTTAAGGAAATGGTGATTCTCTTGACTTTGAAGAGGATGACTTAGATGATGTTCCAGATCAGGATGATAGTGAAATTAATGAAGAACTGAGAGCTTTTAGAGAAAAACTTAGGGAAGACAAAAAGTATGAAGCTGCAAAAAAAAAAGAACTAATATTCAAGAGACACTAAGAAAAGAATGGTGATTAAAAGTGGGAAGATCAATACGTTACAGGGCAAAAATGAATGTTATTGCCAAGTTCTTGGGTGATTGGAAGCTTGAGTTTTTAAGGTTCTTAGACTATGCTGATATGATTAAGAGTACAAATCTTGGAGTTCTTGTTGGGTTAGAACTGATAATGAAACAGTCCCTGGCTTACACTTGTTCAAATATTTTTATGTCTGTTTTGTTGCATTGAAAAATGGATGGCTAGAAGGTTGTAGGAAGATTATAGGATTGGATGGATGCTTTTTGAAGGGTGCATGTAGAAAAGAATTATTAGTGGCTGTTGGAAAAAATGGAAACAATCAAATGTATCCAATAGCTTGGCAGTTGTTGATCAAGAAACTAAACACTCTTGGAGTTGGTTCTTAATCTATCTCATTGAAGACTTGCAACTTGGTGATGGAAGTGGCATAACAATCATGTATGACATGCAAAAGATATTTATTATACTTTTTTTTTGACTTACTGCTTTGTGTTACTGTAAGTTTTTACTGTTAGTTATTGTCACTGTCTGTCGTTAGTGTTTGAAGCAAGTGAAGTTAGCTATTGTTTTTGTTTATTTGTCTCAGTTACTGCTAATGTGTGTGGATGTTGTTAGTGTGTGAAGTAAGTGATATTGTTAGTGTGTATGATAAACAAGGTGTCTTGATTTTATATTTCTTAGGGTCTTGAGGTGGCAGTGGAAGTCTTACTTCCTAATGTTAAAAGAAGAATGTGTGCAAGACATATTTGGGCAAACTGGCAAAAAAGATGGAGAGGTGAGGAAAGGAGAAAAGCATTTTGGAGATGCTCCAAAGCTAGTTTCGAGGTTAAATTAAGAGATGAATTTGAATATATGAGGAAATTGGGTCATAAAATATTTGAGCCATTGCTTGGATATAACAAAGAATATTGGTGTAGAGCTTTATTTAGTGAAAGATCAAAGTGTAATGTGGTGAAAAATAATATGTGTGAAACATTTAACTCATGGATTGTTGGTCCTAGACACAAATTTGTAATTAGTATGCTTGAAGATATTAGGCATAAAATGATGGATAGGCATGGAGATATGATTAAGTTTGCAGATACTTGGATCAGTGACATTTCACCTATGGCAAGACTGATTTTAGAAGAAAACAAAGAGATTGGCAGGGCACTAAGGGTGAATTGGAATCATGACATTGGATTTGAAATCCAAGAAGGAGAGTATAGACACATAATTGACATGACTAGAAAGACATGTAGCTGTAGGTTGTGACAGTTGAGGGGCATACCTTGCCAACATGCAATTTGTGACTTATATCATATTGGGCAAGAACCAGAAAATTATGTGGAACATTGGTATAAAAAAGATACATTCCTAAGTGCATATAAGTACTTTTTACAACTCATCTCCAATATGGTAATGTGGCCTGACACCAATAATCCACGTGTTGAGCCTTCTGAAGTGAAGCCAATGTCTGGAAGACCAGGTAGATGTAGAAGAAAAGATAAAGATGAACCAAGAAAAAAAAAGGGGGAAAGCATAAAAAACGGAGTAAAGATGTCATGTTCTAAATGCCATCAAGTTGGGCATAACAAAAGAACTTGTAAATCAGTGGTAAGTACTTTTGTTTTTGTTTTAAATTTTAATCAGTTTTATACTTCTAATTGTGTGTCTTTACAGCCCTCTGAACAGCCCACGCAACAGCCTGCAAGGCCTTTTCAACAACCACCAGTGAGGCAGCTTTCACAACCACCAGTGAGGCAACCTTCACGGCCACAAGTGAGGCAGCCTAGCACTGGAAATCTAATCCTAATTCAAGGTTAAAGAGAGGGATTAATTTAGGATTAAAGATAAAATAAAATGGGTCATATCATATTTTTTAATGGGTCGGGTTAGGTGGGTGGATCACTAAATGATTTAATTTATTTTTTAAAATTTTTGGTTTGTTATATAAATAATTAATATCAATAAATTTTAATTAAAAATAATTTAATAGATTGAGTGACTTTCTGAGGAAAGAGTGGATAGTTGAGTGACTTTCTGAGGAAAGAGTGGATAGTTGAGTGACTTTTGAGGGAAAATTGAAAGTTGAGTGACTTTCTGAGAGAAGAGTGCATAGTTGAGTGACTTTTGAGGGAAAATTGAAAGTTGAGTGACTTTCTGAGAGAATA
>NC_028641.1:72517991-72540858 GCF_001406875.1 Solanum pennellii
AATCTAATCCTAATTCAAGGTTAAAGAGAGGGATTAATTTAGGATTAAAGATAAAATAAAATGGGTCATATCATATTTTTTAATGGGTCGGGTTAGGTGGGTGGATCACTAAATGATTTAATTTATTTTTTAAAATTTTTGGTTTGTTATATAAATAATTAATATCAATAAATTTTAATTAAAAATAATTTAATAGATTGAGTGACTTTCTGAGGAAAGAGTGGATAGTTGAGTGACTTTCTGAGGAAAGAGTGGATAGTTGAGTGACTTTTGAGGGAAAATTGAAAGTTGATTGACTTTCTGAGAGAAGAGTGCATAGTTGAGTGACTTTTGAGGGAAAATTGAAAGTTGAGTGACTTTCTGAGAGAATAGTGCAAAGTTGAGTGACCATCTGAGGTATTAACTCCAACTTCATGTGTCACTTTATGTCTTTTGTCTTTTTTCTAATAAGGAGGATATGAACTTATAAATAATTTTAGTTTTTCTGATTAAAAAATAAGATTCCAATTAAAAATACCATTTAAAAAAAACAAAAGTAATACAATTTTTTGAAGGTGCATAGTTTATATTCCTTTTATTTCCAAATAAGTGCTAAATAGCACTTCCATTTTATCCAAAATAATTGATGTTTTTGGGTTCCAAAAGGATCTGATCTTGTTCTTTTAAAATTAGTCATGTTTAATACCTAACGTTTTACATCATTAAAAATTACTTTTCTTCAAGACATGTAATCATCGATAAGTTCCTAAAACTATTTTTTATTTTCTAAAAATAATTAGAATGTACATAAGTTAAAAATTATCACTTATTTTAATACTAAAAATATTGTAAGTTGCTTGGATAATCATAATTCTTTTAATTTATGAGCCATTCGAAATTATATCTCTACCTTATAAAAATAGGGATAATACACAAGTATCCCCTCAATCTATACTCGAAATTTCAGAGGCACACTTATATTATATTAAAGTCCTATTACCACCTGAACTTATTTTATTAATAATTTTCTATTCCTTTTTGGCCTACGTGACACTATCTTGTGGGTCCAACACTGATTGACTTTTTTTTAAACTAGTGTCACGTAGGCCGAAAAGTATAGAAAATTACTTATAAAATAAGTTCAGGAAGGTAATATGACCTTAGTATAGTATAAGTGTGTCTGATATTTCAGACAGATTAAGGGAATACTTGTGCATTTTCTTAAAAAAAAAAATATAAAAAAACTTAACAATAAAATGTGCCCATATTTTTTCTCTCCAAATCTAATTTAAATAATTATTATTTTGCTATTAGGGTGTGTGATCTATAGTAAGAACATGAAAAAATTTCAAGAGAACATATTTTTAAAAATTATTTTAGATCATAAATTTTAAAAGTATTTATATTTTCCTTAAAACATCATTTCAAATTAAAATATATCAATATATTCAAATTTTGATTAAAATTACTATAATAAGATAGAACTTTGAAAAGAACATTTTATTCTCACGCTATTTAACACTATATAAATATACTCAGGTGAACATAAAAAAAAATGACAAATAGTGCAAAACAAAAAATACTCCATAAAATATGATATTAGTAGCAACAATTTCGACCAAAATTAAATATTTTTCAATCTCTTTTCCCAATAAAATAGGAAAAAAATAGCTGAAGCTGAATAGGCATGCAGACTTATCATGTCAAGGATTTTATTAGTATAGTATTAATGTATCCATCTTTGAAAGGGTTGTTGAGCAAATCAATAGGTAAACCACTCCGATTCTGACATATTTTCTCTATTTTTCTTATTATTAATGGTGAAATGTGTCTATTTGCATGATTAATCAAAGATTCACGGTGGGTTTATCTTGTGTTCCCAAAAAGATTCAAACTTTCTGCAAACTACTACATTGTTTTCAAGAAAAGAGAAAATGGGGTTGTTGACAAACAGAGTGGGGAGGAATGAAATCAAACCAGGAGACCATATTTACACTTACAGAGCTGTTTTTGCTTACTCCCACCATGGTAATTTCACCCAAAAAAAACTCAAGAAAGAAAAATAGTTCATTTTTGCCTCTCTGTGTACTTTGGTTTATGTGTTTAGTTTACTCCACTTTTCCTTCTTAGAAAGCTGCTGTTATCTGTGATTTTCCCCATTTTGAATGTTTTCATTTGGTTTTGACAGTCAAGATTTGTCTTTTATCATGTGAATTAGTGAACCTAATTAGATTTGTTTGGGATTGTTCAAGTGAAAATAGCTTCTGATGTGCTTTCATTGTTTATTTTGTCCCTCTAATTCGATATAATTTACAGCAAGAAGAAGATACCCGGTGTAATCCCGGTGTGGGGATGCTAGTGTATACTCAGACGTTATGCCGTCTTGGGAGGTAGAGAGGTTGTTTCCTAAATTTTGTCATTAAGCAATGAGCCAATAACTAGATTATTCTTTATCTGTATATGGAGGTATATGTATGTTTGTTTGTGTTTTATGTGATTTTGGATGAAGTAGAGTGGAAATGGCTTTGAGAAGTTTTTGTTTGTGCTGAGGGTCTATCGGAAACAACCTTTCTACTCTCCAGAGATAGGGTAAGGTCTCATACATCTTACCCTTTCTAGAGGGATTATATTGGGTGTGTTGTTGTTGTTAGTATTGAAGTAGGTCACTTATATCTATGGTGGTTCATTATGAACCGTTGATATGTGTATCTATTGATTGCATGAAATTTTGAATACATGGATATTGCCTCAAATAAGTACTTTTTCATATCCTTCTATGAACCGTACGAGCACGTCCTCTGTCACCCTCCACCGCACTTACGACTCTATACCCCAACCCTGATAAGTTTCGTGATTGAGTCCTGAGTAGCTTGCTTGTACATATGGAGGTTCAGGATTGAGATATGTGTCTGGCTTAAATCATGTGTGCGTCGGATTTCAAAAACAAGTATATCGAATTTAGTAATTTTTTATTAGCGCTTTTAAATAAGACCGAGATGAGCTGAGAAATTCTGAATGACGAACGGTTTGAGTGTTATAACCATTTAGGATATATGTGTAGCTATTTCTAAAACTATGTTGCTTGGAATTTTCAAAAATGTCAATGAGTGCGTGTCGGATTCTCCAAAGTAGTGTTTTTTTTTTAAAGAATCCGACACGAGTGCAGCATCGAAAGCGAAGAGTCCGTGCAACTTAGTTCTAGAAAATCGTTGTGTGAAATAAGTGTCAATATCCTTACGTTTGCCAAAGTTACCTAAACTAGAGTTAGATTCTTCTCTTCTATTCTAGAGTACGAGAGTAACTGTTACAACACGGACATATAGTTCCTCAACCTTCCATCTTGGAAAGCCTGTTATTAGATCCACCCTGATTTCCTAATATATTAGCTTAATCAGTGCTAGACTTTTTAATTATTTAAGTCTTACAAATAGTACTTAATCCTTGTGAAATACTATCATTATAATAAAAAAAGGTGCTAAAAAAGATGGATCGATATTCTTGTATGTCCTATTGCCTGGTTAATATGATTAAACGATACTGCAATTTGAAATGGTGTAAGTTTGATTGTTAAGGTTATCTCCTCCACGAAAATTTAGTTGAAAGGTAAGTATGCACGTTATGATATGTTGATTTCTACATTATGGCTACTAAATTGTCATTTTGTAGCTAAGAGAGCTGTTGATCTGAATATAAATAGAGAAAAATGCTGTAGCCACATAGTTGAATTATTTGAAGTATTGTTGCTGTAACATGTGCTCTTCTATCTTTTTGGAAGGTACAATAAAACCTAGCAAAATGTTTATTACTCTCCTTCTGGATGTGATGACTATATTAAATGCTACTTTTTGGTAGCATATCAGTATGATCAAAGTGAGGATTCATGACATTCATGTGAAATCTTCTTCTATGAATCTTGCATTGTACAATTGAAACAATACAGGACTTCAGTTTTTACTGCACAAAATTACGACTTGATGGTAAAACTAGCAATTTCAGAGGATTTAAGGTGCAGATTAATTGATTGATAGGCTAGAGGTGATCTCCTGGAGTTACTGTGTTATATGTTTGACATGCTGTGGTCTTATGGATGCTTTATTGCTGAAATTTGAACGACCGTGGCTTCTTATTTGTGCTTGTTCAACTCCAACAAACCAAAAAAACTGCTTCTCAGGCTATCACATGGTCTCTCGAGATGCATACTTTCTAATTAAAAAGATATGAAGCAAACACTTAATGTCTAAAAGTTGGTTCTGTACCTCGTCTGAACCTTGCTGTAAAATCTATCTTACATGCAATATATGACTGCAATTCCTCTGATCTACAAGTTCATTTTCTTTATATTTATTTAAATTACGATGCTCGAATTAGTATTGAATAGAAAGGTCAATTTTTCTTCCCGCAGATAAGTACATTTTTTTATATGTTGAGTCTTCTAAGAATGTGGTATTCATAGGTATTTTTGTTGGCGGAAGCAAAGTGGTCCATTTTAACCGTCTTGAGGCCTTTTCTGATGCTGCTGATGATGATGAAATGTCAGACCTTTCTTCTTCATGTCCAACCTTTCCCGACTGTGGATTTAAGCTACCTAACAGTGGTGTTGTTCTTTCTTGTCTGGATTGCTTTCGCCGTGATGGTTCACTCTACAACTTTGATTATGGAGTAAGCCCATCTGTTTTCCTGACCAGAGTGCGAGGGGGCACTTGCACTACTGCAGAATCAGACCCTCCTGAGATGATCATACACCGAGCAATGTATCTTCTTCAAAATGGATTCGGGCACTATAATGTGTTCCTTAACAATTGTGAGGACTTTGCGCTGTACTGCAAAACAGGCCTTCTAACAGCTGATAGACGTGGTGTTGGTAGTAGCGGACAAGCTTCTTCCATCATTGGTGCTCCTTTAGCTGCTCTTCTTTCCTCTCCTCTGAAGTTGCTAATTCCTAGTCCTGTTGGTGTGGCCACACTAACAGCAGGGATGTATTGTATGAATAGATATGCAACTGACATTGGCATTCGAAGTGATGTTGTCAAAGTAGCAGTTGAAAACCTGGAAGAGAAGCTTGGCTACAGAAACAGTCATGGAAGAGTCATCGTAGAACACAGGTCTTTGAATCGGGGAACTGCTAGGTGACATCAATCTCAATGTCTTACACAGAGCGTATTCTTGATGTTGTATCGATTTTATGATGAAGTTATTGTGTTTGCTTAACATACAATACATATTGTCCAGAAACTACTCTTTGGTTATCCATGTGTGAAAGGTAATGATCCTACTCTAAGTCGACAGTAACTTTTAGGCATAATGCTTAAGCATACATTCATAACTTGGCCATTGTTAGTAAGTAAGCACTTCAACTTTTGGGATTGTACATCTCAACACTTCATCTTGGTTTTAACGTACAACTTAACACTCCACTCGTCCTCACTTTATCTCATGGACACCTGATGCTGACATGACACATAAATTTTGAAGGTTTCTAGATGATCATTTTATAAGTTGGAGTGCTCAATTGACACAGTGGTGACAAGTTGAGGTGTCTAGATGTGCACACTCAAAGTTAAAGCGTTTACTTGCCTTGAGTGCTTGTTTATGTATTATGCCTAAATGTTATATTTTGGGAGTGTCTCGTTCATGTAATCGCCTGAGTCTATGTTTTGGCACAGAAGATTGCTGTGCATAAAATCTGTATGATTCCTGCTTGACTTTTGTTGTGTGCTTTCCTCTAGTTATTTTCTAGCTTCTTTGTTTTAGAAGCATCACCAGCTTCCCCCTTTGTCTGAGTCGCTATATACTGAAACCAAACTTAGACTAGGCTAAGGGGTGGATTTCATTTTTATTTTTTGTTTTCTTTCACTTATACCTTATACTTTATCTGAGTCTAATGAGGTGACCGAGACTACAAAGGTAGATCGAAACACCATGAAAACTTTGTTGACTTTATCATCAATCTTGATTTCGCTACACGAATAACGAAAATAGGTTTGTGTTCTGCTTTTAAAGTCAGTGTCTTAAATACAAGTTAAAACATAGTGAAATTGTTCACGAGTCGTGTCTTTTAGGCCAAAATTGTATGTGTTACTCAATTATTAACAATTATGATGGATAAGTAGAACTTGATAATATTCATCCCCCCCCCCCCCCAAACCACCTTATAAAGGTTTTTTTTTTATAATCGATAAAATAATATTCATTAATTTTTTAACTGAAAAATATGTTGCTAAATTATTATTTTAAAATATTAACAGACTCTAATCGCGCTTAATTTAAAATAAAGTAACTCAATTAGCGGATGAATAGGCAACAAATGACACTATCCTCCACTATGTTAAAATTTGTACTATAGAAAGTTATTAATTTTGTCATCAATTTAATTTTTAATCCATTTATATCTTTATTATTGGTAAATCATCTCACATTTGCTTTTACTATTATTGGAACTCGCAAAATGAATAAATTTATATGCAATATTTCTCGTGAAAAGAAATCTAAAATTTATCATTCAAGGACATAATCAAGTTAAACCTTCTCGTAAGGGGATAAAAACAAAAATGAAAAATGAGTGATTTAATAAGGAATAAGTTATTTCAAAATAATTAATTTTGAAATAACTTGTTCGACTATATATATGAGATATAAAAATGATGAGATAAATAATTTAAGAACTACCTAACACTTATAACCAAATATGAAATAATATTTCTATATTTCCCCTTGAGATTACTCTACCTTGTACATCACCCTAAGCAACTCCAAAAAAGTATAATACATGTTAAAATTGTTCAAACACAAGTTTTTACCTTTTGTCCACTAAAAAGAATTAGTTAACCAAATGCATATGCTATTCAAAAGTTATTTTAAGTAAGAAGTAATAAACACAGTTTTATACTTGATTTTAAATTATTAGTTTTGTTAATGTTGAAGAAGGCTGAAACCTCCATGGATGAGAGCTTGGTTAGAGAAGAGGCATTGAAAATGTGTGCTATTTTCATTGAGTTGAAAAACTGAAAAGGAGTACAATAGTTATATAACAAACATAACAAACTTTGTAACTAACTTTCTGAACCTAACTAACTAATTAATTGAACAACTAATTAACTACACTAACAGCTTAGTGTAATTACTAATTTAACCTCAATACTCCCCCTCAAATTGGAGCAGAGGTGATCGAAGCCAATTTGTCCAAAAGTGTAGAGTGTTTAATCCCAGTTAGTGCTTTGGTAAGAACATCTGCCAACTGATCAGCAGTATCAACATGATGCAGTGTAACAAGCCCTTCTTGAAGCTTTGATCTCAAATGACAATCCACTTCTATATGCTTCGTACGTTCATGGAAAACAGGATTCCTAGCAATATGTATGGCTGCTTGGCTATCACAAAACACAGGAAATGGTGCAGTCTGATATATATTCAGCTCCTCAAACAATCTCTGCAGCCAAGTTAACTCACCTACTACCTTTCTCAAGGATCTGTACTCTGCTTCAGCTGAAGAGAGTGAGATTGTTTCTTGTTTCTTGGACTTCCAACTAATAGGACAGTCTCCCAACAATACAATATAACCACTAACGGATTTCCTTGAATTAGGACAGGCAGCCCAATCAGAATCACAATATGCTTGTACTTCAAAATTTGCAGCAGATGACATGAAAACACCTAGAGTAGGATCTTTCTTGAGGTATCTTAACATGTGAAAAGCAGCATGTAGATGAGGCTCTCTAGGGTCTTGCATATATTGACTGAGAAGTTGTACACCATAAGCAAGATCAAGTCTAGTATGTGTAAGAAAATTCAACTTGCCAATAAGTTTTCTATAGTAAGTAGGATCATCTAGAACTTTCCCTTCATGGGATCTTAGCTTGATATTTGGATCCAGTGGAGAAGATAAAGGAGCCATGTGATCACAATTGAACTCTTTGAGAAGGTCCAACACAAACTTTCTCTGAGAAATCAAAATTCCATCATCCTTGTACAAGACTTCTAAGCCTAGGAAGTAATGTAATCTGCCAAGATCTTTGATCTTAAACTGGTTGTCAAGAAACCTTTTGAGCTCATCAATTTCATCAGTGTCTGTTCCTGTAAGTAAAATATCATCCGCATAAACACCTAGAAAGACATTAGATGCACCTCTTTTTCTGTAAAACAGTGAATAGTCATGAAGAGAATGTTTATATCCTCTTGTGTGTAGTGCTTCAGTCAGTTTTTCATACCACTGCCTACTAGCCTGCTTTAGACCATACAATGACTTGTTGAGTTTGCAAACCAAATTCTTGTGAGGAGTGACCAAACCTGGTGGTATGTCCATGTACACTTCTTCATGTAAGTCTCCATGCGGGAAAGCATTGTTAACATCAAGCTGATGTATGTTCCACTGTTTCTTTGCAGCAACAACAATGAGTGTTCTCACAGTAGTCATCTTTACCACAGGTGAGAAGGTTTCTGTGTAGTCTATGCCATGATGTTGAGTATATCCCTTTACTACAAGCCTTGCTTTATACCTCTCTACACTTCCATCAGCCTTGTGTTTGACCTTATAAACCCACCTACAACCAACAGGCTTCTTATCCTTTGGTAGGTGTGTGAGAGTCCAAGTGTTGTTGTCATGCAGGGCAAGAAACTCTTGTGTCATAGCCTTTTGCCATGCAGGATCCATAGATGCTTCCTCATATGTATTAGGTTCACAGTCATGAGAGACATTCATTACAAAAGATTGACTATCAGAATTAAAAACATCAGGAGACACATGATTTTTAAGAGTAAAAAGGGCATTCAAGGATGATAAAGGTGGTTGTGGTGGTTGTGAAAGTGAAACAGTTGAGGGTGGTACATTGTGAATATAATCAGACAAATATGCAGGGGTCTTATGTAGTCTTTGGGATCTTCTAAGTTATGGTATGGATAGTGAATTTTCAGGTGTGATATGAGCAGGTGATGTGGAGATAGTGGGTGATGTTGTGGGAACTTCAGTGACAGCTTCATTACTAGATTGATCTTGATCATCATATGATATTGGATAATCATGAAGAGAAACACAATGAAAAGGAAATTTTGGAAAGTGAGTATGATCTTTAGACATGACAAAAGGAAAAATAGTTTCATGGAAAATTACATCCCTTGAAACATGAATTTTCTGAGTGGACAAGTTCAAGACTTTGTAACCCTTTGTAGCATAGGGGTATCCAACAAACACATGTGGTATGGCTTTGGGATCAAATTTAGCTCTGTGGACTTTTGGAGTAGTAGGATAACATAAACATCCAAAACTCTTTAAGTGTGAGTAGGTAGGTTTGTGTTTATATAAGATCTCATAGGGAGTTTTGTTATGGAGAGGAAAAGAAGGTAATCTATTTATAATGTATGTGGAAGCAAGTATACATTCACCCCAATATTTCACTGGGAGTTTGGACTGGAAAAGGAGAGCCCTTGCTGTTTCAAGGATATATTTGTGCTTTCTTTCGACCACACCATTTTGTTGAGGAGTATAAGGACGAGATTTCTGATGAATGATCCCTTTTGATTGGAAAAACAAGGTGGTTTCACTGCTAGTGAATTCTAAACCATTATCTGATTTGATGGTTTTAACAGTGGTGTTGAACTGGTTCTCAACCATGAGTATAAAGGCTTTGAGTATATGAAAAGCATTGCTTTTACTACTTAGAAGATGTGTCCAGGTAGATTTACTAAAATCATCTACTAAGGTAATGAAGTATTTGAAATTGTCATGAGTTGGTGTTTGATATGGACCCCAAATATCACTATGTAATAGTTCAAAAATGCCAGTAGTGGTGTGAGTTTTAGGTGGAAAGGGTAATCTGGATTGTCTTGCCATGGGACATATAGGACAGAAGAAAGGTTGTTTTNGATTGTTTTGAGGAGAAGTTTACTGGTATAGAAGATATATTTTTCATCTTCACAAAAGGTACATGTCCAAGTCTATAATGCCACAACAAATCCACACTATCATTAGGAAAGAAATTAGAATTGAAAGAGTTGTCAGCAACATTGTCTTTATTACCAACAAAAGAAGAGTTTATTGCATTTGAATGAGATTTACATGAGAGAAGTGTACATTGTACTGTATCACTGGATAGAGGAAAGGAATGATGTTGAGCATGTGAATGCTTTTGTAGGCAGTCTGAGCAAAGGAAGTAAAGGCGCATCTTACCAATTTCCAGAGGCCTCTTCATTGAAGGGGCCTGCAAGAGACAAGAAGTGTTAGAAAAAGAGACAGTACATTGAAGATGTTTTACAAGAGAATTGATGGAGATTATATTGTACTTGAAGGAAGGAGCATATAATACCCCTGACAGGATGATTTTAGGTGTAAGGTGTACATTGCCAACCATAGTGATTTTGACTCTATATCCATTTGGCAATCTGACTAACATAGGATAAGGTAGATTAAATGTATTTACAAGGTTATTTTTATTAAAAGTCATGTGATGAGAAGCTCCTGAGTCTAGAATCCATAGGTCAGTCCTTGTTTTGAAACACTCACATGAAAGTTTAATATAATCAGGAGAAAAGGAACAAGCAAAACCACCTGCAAAGTTCACAGATCCACACACTCCATCATTTTGAAACTGATTCAGCAGATGAGAAACTTGATCATATTGTTCCTTGGTGATACTGATATTCTCATTTCCTTGAGGATCATTACAAGAGGATGAACTTGACTCCTTTGTTTGCCCACTAGCATCTCCATCACAGGATAGTCTTACAGAGTTTGCTGATGCACCTCTTCCTCTATTGTTATGCCTTGGATTTGGATATGTGTTTTGGACTGTGTTCCTTGGATTGTGCTGATCACGAATAGAACCATTTGTGTCATTAGATGGATAACCATGCAACTTGTAACATTTTGCTCTAACGTGTCCTGGCCTTCTACAAAAATCACAAAAAGGCCTTCCTCTTGGTGTTGTGTTGGAGGTGGAAAAGTTCGTTTGAAAACTTCTACCTCCTGAATTTGATGAAACTGCAGCTAAAGAGCTACTCTCAGTAAACAACTGATTACTTGGCTTAAACTCTCGTTGTTTTTCCTCCTGCACTAGTAAAGCAAAAGCTTGTGCCAAAGATGGTAAGGGATTCATCATCAAAATACTTCCCCTAATCGTAGTATATACCACATTCAAGCCCATCAAAAATTGAATCAAACGTCTGTCTTGCTCTGCTTTCTGAATATTGGCTTTAGCTCCACACACACACACACACAACTACACTGACTTGAAACACATAGACTGTTTAATTCCTCCCAAAGTTTCTTCATACGAGTGTAATATGCTGTGATATCAAGAATACCTTGATTAAGATCATTTCTTTCTTTCTGAGTTTGATACAATTTTGCTCCATTTGCTTGATCATATCGATCCTCCAGTTCTGTCCACAGCTCCAGAGCATCATTGACATATTCAACACTACCAGCAATATCTCGATCTAGAGAATTAAGAATCCATGAAGTAACCATATCATCGCACCTCACCCATTGACGATAGCTGGAATGATTTACCTCTGGTCTCTTACACTCACCATTGATGAACACTAGCTTGTTCTTCACCGACAAGGAACGAAGCACACTACGACGCCATGAATGAAAACCAGTACCATTGAAGGGAACTGGTACAAGCACTGCTCCAGGATTATCTGAGGGATGAATGTACAAGTGACTCCCTGCATCAATTCCAGATGGAGGAGGAACACTGTCCAATCCAGTGCTCGTAGAGGCAGAATTTGCCATTTATGTCGCAAAAAAAAAAATTCAAAGCAGCAAGATCTGCAGAAGATGAAATATGACGAACTGATACGCAAATTGAAGACGAAAGAAGCAAGAAAATCAGAAATGTTCCTGCTCTGATACCATGTTAATGTTGAAGAAGGCTGAAACCTCCATGGATGAGAGCTTGGTTAGAGAAGAGGCATTGAAAATGTGTGCTATTTTCATTGAGTTGAAAAACTGAAAAGGAGTACAGTAGTTATATAACAAACATAACAAACTTTGTAACTAACTTTCTGAACCTAACTAACTAATTAATTGAACAACTAATTAACTACACTAACAGCTTAGTGTAATTACTAATTTAACCTCAATAAGTTTCATTTCAAATTATTGACTGTTTTAAAAATACTTGTCTAATCAAATTTACATCTTCGATTTTGCAATATTAATGAAATACATCCCTATATTCTTATCAAATTTAGGGGTGATTTCAACACTTCTCTCGATTTTTATTAATAACTTCATACTTTTATTTAAGTTTGAATTGCTATGTCATATGACATATCAAAAGTATATCAATATATTTAAGTTTAATTAATTAGGTAAATATGTATTTTTAATAATTAAATAGGAAACTAATAATTTGGTTATGTAATATTTACCCAAAAGAAAAACCCATCTTGATAAATTAACCTTGATTGGTAGAGTGAAATTGGAACTATTTCTATGGAGTTAGTTTCTGTATTTGCTTCTTACTGACAAAAATTGTTCCAAAAACTTGGGATAATTGCCGAAGATGAGTAGCTCAGCACCATGGAAGCAGCTTCTACTCAGCTCCATCAACTCCAATTCCCATCTTAAGCATTCAACCTACTTTCAGCTCGTACAAATTCCTGCATTTCTTCGTCTTCATTCTAATTCTTGTTGTTGAATCAGTTTGTTTTTTTATGATTTACTTTTGCTTCTTGCATTAGGCAACTGTTGGATCCAATGGAAGACCCTCAAATCGAACTGTCGTCTTCAGGTCTGCTTCACCCCTTAAGCGTTAAATTCACTGATTTCTTCATTTTCATTGTGTGTAATTTATCTCTTTTTTTCTTTTTTTTTTGTAGAGGTTTTCAAGATGGTACTGATAAGATTCAAATTAATACTGACTCACGAAGCTGCAAGGTTTGTAATTTTGGAAATTGAATGATTTTTGTTATAAAAAAATGTAAAAATTGTTGATACCCTTTTGTTTTAATAAAGTTCTGCAACTTTCAAATATTAATATGAGTTTGCTCGGATAGTAAACACCCTTCAATAGAGTCACCTAGGGAAGGGAGTAAAAAAAGGTGGGAGCTTCCTTGGAGGAGTAAAAGAAAAAAACAAGAATTCATATCATAAACTATTTACAATTTCTAGTATGATGGTAGTAGTAGTGGAGCCAGAATTTTCATAGAAGGAATTCAAGTTGTGATCTTTAATCAATATTATCTTCAATTTTATTGTTAATAATTATTTACTTTGCTTCGGTTATCATATTTTTTTTCTTTTGTTTGGAGTATTATGACTTCTTCACTATTGTATTTCATTTACATACTTTACTTTGATATGCTTTACTTGAGCCGAGGGTCTATTGGAGATAGCCTCTCTATCTTCACAAGGTAAGAGTAAGGCTACATACACACAATCCTTTGTAGGCTCTTCTAGTGGGATTACGTTGGACATGTTGTTGTTGTTGACATTTAAGTTGTGTATTGTGCTTAGAACTGATGAAGGTTTACTTAAATCAGTGCAGATTGAAGATCTTAAGCATTGCCCATTTGCAGAGGTATTTGATACTTTGTTAATTCATTATTGCTAGAGAGAATATAAATGATTTGTCTCATTTCTTTTCCATGGCTTCTGAATTGGGCCTTAGTGCTTAATGTGTAAATGCACAGCAGAGTTGCTTCCCGTTCGACTTTTTGCAAAATGTGAAACACACTGTAATTAATCCACCGCTGTTTGAACAAATCTGGTAATGATTCAGGTGTGCTGGTATTTCACTGAAACTTGGGAACAATTCAGAATTCATGGAAGAGTCGATATGATTGATGCATCAAACTCTGACCCCGATAAACTTAAGGTAATTCTGGAAGGATCTTTACCATGTTGTTTTTACCTATACATGTGATAATTTTGCGAGTTTATTTTTGTTCTACTAGTGATATATCTAAGACTTGCGATCACCTGCAGTTTCAGAGCATGTGCCTCTATCTAAAATTAAGTGTCACTAGCTTATTTTAAGATGTGTTAAAAGCTCTAACTGGAAAGCAACAAATTCATTTAGAAACTTTCTGTATTACCCGTTCCTACTTCCACAACCAGAGCTCGGAGAATGAAGAGATAAGAGGAGCCTATGGAGAATGTGGTCAGAAATCTATAATAGAGTCCGACCACTACGATCAAATTGATTATCTTCATGCGTAAGGATACTAGATTACCTAGTAGAAAAGATTGAAAAATCATCACAAACCTCCTTTATTTCTTTTCTGTTGCAATTTCGGGTAAAAAAAGTTCTCGTAGACGAATATTTACTCTTTAAATCCCTATTTCATTTGTAGGGTCAACTCGTGAGTTCTCAAATCTCAGAATACAGTTCAGCACTTTGCTATGCTTCAATACCGTGCATTTCTGATTTTACTAAGGGCATTTTCTTGCAAGTATTTCATAGTAAACAGTGGTGGTTTCCTCAGCTAAATTATATTGCTTGCATACTTCTGCTCTAGATACCTTGAATCATCTGGCAACCCGTATATTCTGGTTTTGTATTTAATCCCGTTGATTATTTCAAACATGTATAATCAGCTTAATAGGGTAAAAGACTTCATAAAAAGCTACATGATCAGTTCAGAACATTTCAAAAGTTATCAATGTTGCTTGGTGCTTCAAATGACATTTGCTTCATAACTGGTCACTTGATGAGATTGTTATGTAAGATATTGATATTTTTTTATCACACAATCTGTAGTATTGAACTGTTAATCTCTATAAATAGAGATCTACTTCATCAACTTGATGCAGTAATTAAACTTACTGCCTCAATTTTTTTCTCTTGGTAAATAATATATTTTCTTCTGCATATTCTGATAATAACAATTCAGCAAAGAGAGGCAGCTTGGTTTGCTGGTTCTGTGAGATCAAGACTACAGTATTTGGGGCCTACTCCAGGACTTCCTTCTCTAGATGAACAACAATCACATGATTCATTGGATTCGTCTGCTGGTCCAGTCGATGCATTCTGCCTTCTACTTCTGGACCCTGAGCAGGTCTGAGTTTGTCCCTGGTCATGTAACTCTCACGAAGAAGAATGTTCATCTGTAACTTCTCACTATCTGTGTTACTTACAGGTTGATTATCTGAACTTGAAGAGTAATGAGAGGCTAGCATTTACTACTGCGCGAAGTGTCAATGGTGAGAACTTCTGGACACAAAATAAAGTCAATCCATGATTTTGATTTTTCATCTAACAGATTATCCCAATCAGACTATTGGTATATGCACCGTGATGAATCTTTTTAGTATTATTGAGATAATTTTGAAAGGAATATTGTTCTCTTCGACTGAATAAACTAAATATTTCATATGTAATACGATCTCCATTACATTAATATAGAACTTATCTGTCAGAATTATGAGATATAGGAAAACTCTATAGGTTATATTAGTCATGGTTGCATACCCGGCTACCAAAGACTTCTGCTGTTCTTCTTGTAATGCGCTCTACTTTCTGATCTGTGCTATGATGATCTATGTTTTGGACCATGATATTATTTCTGAGATACCTCACAAGTAGGTTAGCCTTCCCCGCAAAGCTTCTTGCCCAAACTAGTATTTCAAGTTATTCCAATCCTGAATAAGATCTGTTACTTTGTTTAATGAGATTGGAATACTCATTCAAGCAAGAAGTGTCCCCAAGAAAGGGCATGCTAGATGATTATCCCTCTTTGTAAAAGTAAAGGGCCTATTTATATTGTTTTTCTGCCAAGACTCTGTGATTGAGAGTTGGTTGTGCTAGCCTTGCAAGTTATAGAGTCGATCAAGTTTGTAGACACTTCTATCCTTGTACTCAGGTGTCTTTGTTGAGTTGTTAAAGTATGATCTATAATTATTTTAATTGTAAATTAAAAATGGATTTGTTAGATTTCACAGTTCCTGATGAAAGAAATCAGCTGAATTTGAAGCACATGCGTAATAAGGTACCTCTACCCAATCTCTAATGCTTCAGTTTCTGTTTGTGGTCCCTGGTATACTTTGTCACTAGCTGGAAGCCACTCACCATTCAGAACATTTTATTCAGAGACAACTGGTAGCTTTCAAATTTCTCCTACAGGATCCCTTCAATTCTACCTTGTGATGAATTGTGATTTACCAATCTATAAATTGACAAAGTTTATGGTTGAACTGTTGTGATAATTTGAATTACCAAAACGCTTGTGCTAAGCACTTGCTAGTTGTACTTGAAGGAAATGTTAATACTCTGTTTCTTTGAGTAGTTAGTTAGTTATCTACCGCCTAAAGGCATGCTTGGAATTACCCGTTTTCATTCTTAGTAAGCTTAGAAGAAAACTGGGACTACTAGAAGCTTCTTGGTTCCCATACTTACAATTTGACTTTTCTTATATTTCTTATTAGTGATCAATCATTTTCCAATTTCCTATATCCAAAACCCTACCTGTCTGCATATGTCTGTGTGCCGCGTAAAGGAAGCTTCATCATGATGCAAAAGGCAAACTAATGAACATGAAAGACAAGTTCCGATTCTATTACACAGACTTATAAATGTCAACAATTGCCAATTCTTTGAATAAAGAAAAACAGTGTATCAGCTATTGCACACTTGGTGGGTCAAAGAATCTCCAATTGGAAACATATAAACATTCCAGGTTTGTTGTTATCAACCTCCACCCTAATAAACACACATACATCTAGCATCTGGGCAAGTCTTTTGGAGGATGAGGAAGTCTTTCTAATGGCCCTTCCCCATTCTTCACAATGAGCACCACCGATAAGCCCCAAGATAAATGTATCTCCAAATGACAGTGCATAAACCATGCCCCTGTGCATGAAAATGGTCCATCCGTGAGTTTAGTACAACGGACTGTAATGATTATGAGATGAAGTTTAAGTTCTAATTTATTACCTGGATTATCAGCAACGAATCGAATGGCAGCCCATCCACCTACTGGAACTCCAATTGTGTTCATATATGGTGGATCCACCAGATTGAAGTTGGCTGTATCTGGATCATAGTTTCCGGTGCCATAACCAACAACATAAAAGCTGTAGCCATGAAGATGAATAGGGTGGTTCTCCGTGGAAACGGTGCTGGTGTCCTGTAGGATCAGTTGAACCTTGGTCCCATAGTCAAGGACATAGGTCCTAGTTCCATTCAGTGAATTTGTGTCATTAGGAGGATTATTAGGTGCCCCATTCACAAAATCATAGAACTTCAGGGGTACCCGAGGAAAATCTTGAGTGAAGTACCCACTGATGTTCTTGTAGTAAGCTTCCAAAATTGAGATGTTAGGTTTACTAAAGCTGATGTTATTCATGGAAGCAGCCATGACTCCACCATCTTTAGCTTGACAATCTTTTTGGGGATTCTTTGACCGGCATTTTTGCACGTTTAGTCCAATTGTAACGAATAGGTTTCTGTCAATATCTTTAGGAACAGTAACAGGATTAAGACTTCTAAGCCCGTCCATGACTGTCTTAGCGGCAAGATTATCATCAAAATGTGGTAAAGCTGCAGGTAAACTTAAGTCATTTGCTGTGGCACCAAAATACTGGAAGTAAGCTATTGCTGTTATGTTTTGAAATGAGACATTCTTAGCAGATTGATAAGGTCCCATGGCCATTGAATATTTTGCTATATGTTTATCTGCTGTGACTAGGACATTTAGGGTTTGCCCCGGCCCGAGCATGACTTGGTCTGTGGTCAATGGCTTTGTGTACTCTGCATCAACTTCAACAATTGTCAATCTGTGATTTGCAATGGCAAAGAAATGCTCCTGGTTCAAAGCTGCATTGATTAACCTTAACAAGTATGTCTTCCCTGGAACCGCATATATTTTAAAAATATCTGAAACAAATCACTGACACGTTTTAGCTAACAGAAACAGTTAAAAAGTACTCCTTGTCTCCCAGTTTGTGTGATGCACTTTCTCTTTTGGTTTTATTTAAAAAAGAATGGCATATTTCTATACTTCAGAAACAAATTAACTTGAAACTTCTGATTTTATCTTTAAGGAGATGATTTATAGTCATACAAATATCTATCGCATGTTTTGGACAAGAAGTCTTAAAAGTCTTTTTTTTCAAAAAGAAGTCCGTGTCAAGTCAAAGTGCGTCACTGAGATGGAAGGAGTAACAAATATGACAATTAATGATGCAACTTTTGTCATTTTCTCCTGTTTTTGGATTCGAAAGTTGGAAGTAAAAAGTTGCATAATGAATGTAAAAAATTACCATCAGCAGAGCAATTATAATTAGGGCCGGGTTGGCCATTGATGGTAAAAGCATCAGCCGGTGGTGGGGCTCCGCCACTAGCTAAAACTGCCTGCTCAATTTGCACCATATCCTTCATCCAAAACTCTCCTGTTAAACTCCCAATTTTGAGAACAGCAAAAGCTTTTAGAAAGTCGGTGTATCTAAGTTAAATCGTTTGAGACACTCTTCAGAAATAAGATTGTTTTCAGATGAGTGTTTGAGGAAAAAATTTCTTAATAACATTCTTATTCTGAAAAGTGTTCAAGTTATATGCATCGGTGGTGTAAAGATTGTTTATACTAATGGTGTAGTTTTGTCTGTTATAGCAAGTTGTTTACCATTTACATTAGGTGATCAATCAACATCCATTAAATAGAGTTATTTTTTACACTGTTAGACATATAGAACTTATATTCTTCTCAAAAAGAAAGATAAATCTGTTGAATCCATGTACCTAAAATAATAATATGCTCTTCATATGGGAAGTTGAAAGGGTAAGGAACACCATTCTTAGGGTAAACAACAATGGCACCATAAACAGTGGCTCGAAGCCACGAAACGTGAGCGTGCCAGAAAAATGTCCCCTTCTGTTGTACAAGAGTGAACTCATAAGTGAAGTTTTGTCCAGTTTGTATGGGGCATTGTGTAATGTAAGAAGGGCCATCTGACCAACACGATAGCCTCTGCCGGATGCCATGCCTGATGAAATTTTGGAAGCTCAGGTAAGCTTAATTTGCCATAATGGGAAAAAAGAGATGAAAAATAGGCGAAGAAATTGTAGATTTTTTCAAGTACTAGTTACCAGTGGATTGTGATATTGTATGGGGATTCATTTGTAACTCTGACGATAACTTTATCGTCTTCTTGAGCATAAACAACTGGACCTGGATACATTCCATTGATGGTTGGTATCTCTTTAGTGTTACATAACTTGGTAACCCTAGTAGTTTGCACCTGAAGAAGAAAAAAAAAAGACTTCAGTGACAAGTAAATATCATTTGTTTGATAAAATAAATTAAACCTTAAAATCATAGAATCTTGTTGATCTGCCTCCTCGCCGTTGTGGTCTAAAACCCACAACATATTTGCTATGTTTATTGCAGAGAAACAAGATCACTAAGAAGTAAATAAACAAAGTAGTGATCAAGTTTTTCATGTTGAAAGTTGGGAGGATAAAGGTAGATTGACATGTTATAAGACTAAAGGCTTGATGAATATATACAAGGAAGAGAAATTATAAGATGTTGGCTAGGTGTGTTTATATTTGATTGCTTCCATGATTCCTCTCACATGGTTTTGTAATAATAAGTTGTTGGGAAATCTTTATTCATATATATTATGCTCACTGATGAGCAATTTTTGTTTTTTTTTTTAAAAATGAAATGTATAGCTAGCTCATTATAGTCCCTGACCATACAAAATTTTTGCTTAATTTGGGATCATATGAGTACATAAAAGTTAAATAGATTATGACTGAGGAAGTGGAGTTTTGCTTGCAATGCAATCCTGCTCTTTTTGAGTAGGGAAGGCTACTTGTTCCTCAACTTACTATTGCCCTACTTCTGCAGCATACGTACGTTCACACTTTACTTGCATGACATGTTTATTATAACCCGCCCCTCGTATAATCACTCACTAAGCAGGTGCGGAGGTAGGGATGCAAGGGGTTCATTTGAACACCATTCGTGAGAAAAAAGTATAGGTATATGTAAGACGAGGCCAAATTTATTTTTAATACACATATATCGTAGATGCTGAATCTTATTGCTTCTTTGCATATTTAAACATTCATATTTCTGTATTGGCCATAATTGACAAAAACATTGAGTCTTAGCTACTTTATACAATCAACAAATGAGATGTGCAACAAGTTGAACAAGGAATAAAAAGACAAAAAAAGAACTTCTACTAAGTTTTGTATGTAAAGCTAGACAAATAGAGCTGTATATATGATCATGCATTGACCCCAATGTGACTCAATTGTATGAATTCCTCTATATGAGTAGTAGGGCCAATGTAAAGTGTTAGTCGAGTAGCTTTGACTCAGATCCTATATATGTGTTAGGAACACCGTTAAATCACACGAGTTATGATAAAATTCAAAACTCAGATTGTTGGAGTAGAGTTGTGTGTGTGGTTGAGAGGCGTTTAAACAACATTAACAAACTTAGTATAATTTCATAGGTGGATTTTAAGGAGGGTAGTGTGTGCACACGCATGCCTCTCCCCTACCTTGTAGAATGTTTTCGATAAATCCTCGACTCAAAATGACGTTCAAAGAAGATGGAATTTGGCAACACGTGAGATGACAAGATGATTAGGGGCAATTTTTAAAAGGGTATTAAAAAAGATTTGAGTGTGTGGCCTTTTGTAGACATTTTTTATCACTCAAAATCATAAGCAATTTATGCACGCCTGAGGGCCCTAAATTAAATCCTCTCTTCTACAATTATATTTTCCTAATGTGTTATGACTAACAGACAATTGCATCTCTTTCATTTTAAGGGAAAATATTCATAAAAATCATAAGGAAAAATAATTATAGAAATAATATCGTGTAGCTCCTTTTGTAATGTATATAGGACTCGTTTGGTATAAGGGATAACTAATCCCACATTGAAGGTGGAGTAACATTCGTTGAATAACTAGTTTCAAGATAATTAATCTCGGAATAATAACTTATTCCGCTTTTTTTACTTTGCTTGTTCTATCGTCTACGGGCAAATTTTCAAGGTTAAAAAAGTCCTAAACATTTGACATCGATTGATCAAGTCGGGGAAAAAGTTCAAAACCATTCACCTCCAACAAAAAATTACACCTAATAACCTAAAAAGTGTCTTTCACTTTTGACATGCATAAGTACTAGTAACTTAAAAGGTTAACAAAGGCATTCTTACAAATCAACCACAGTTACTTGACATGCATACGTACTAGTAACTTAAAAGGTCACACAGCCTATAAATTAATCTCACTTTTTAAACTTCTCTTACAATTTGTGCTTTTAATAAGATGAAAACAGTTAGAAAATAATATATACAAGACATTATGAAACGTAAGATTTAATTATTATACATGTTTTGTAAATTTCTTCATATAAATATAGGATTGAAATTAAAGTTACTAAGTTTAACTGAAATCGTACGTAACTTTCTACCTCCACCCTTGCTTAAACAGAAACATTCATCTGCAAACTGGGATTAGTGAATTTTCTTCATCTTAACCAAAAGTTATGAAATCGTGTCTTGAAATAAAAAAAAAATACTAAAACTAAGTGTTTCTGTTAAAGAATGACAAAAAGTCCCACATCGGTGATTAATGAGATGGGTTGACTCTTTATAAGGCTTGGGCAATCCTACTCCCTTTGAGCTAGCTTTTGGGGTGTGAGTTAGGCCTAAGACCTAATTTTACAGTATCTCTGCTAATGGGTCTCATCTTAAAAGTTTAAGTTATAAAAGTCGTACATTCTTATTTACTTTCAGGTGTTTGTATGAAATAATACAAAAGCAATTTCATCGATCATAAAAAATAAATTTGAACCTTTTCCCGATCTACAACCATATACATATCTTTCTAGCAGCTTTACGCATGCATATAGATATCTACATATCTTAATAAATCAAATCAAGAAGATGAAAACTTCGATTGGGTAAACGAAGCATGTTTTGTGAATAAAAGAGGTCGATTTTTCCCTTCTTCATTATCATCATCATCATCATCGTCGTGGAATGTACTAATCGTGATACACGAGCATCGTTCGAGGGATGCAAAGAAGGCCGATGCTAAACTTGTCCCAATTCTATTAGCCATTTTGTCCAATTTATCGCATGAAACAAAATTGCAATTCTGCTGCGACATGGCAAATTTGTACTTTTTGTAGTACTATAGGTTAAATTTTAATTAAAAACGAAGTATTTTTTTAAGATGGAAAGAAAGAAAGATCCAAACGATCGTCCACCAAATAATATGGTGTGTGATGGATTGAATCTTTCTTTCTAAACAAAAAATCTTGAATTCGCCCCTTTGAAAATGAGAAAAAAAACTATGGATAAAGAATGTGTCCCATTTACTAGGTCTTATATGGTGTGCATTAGTTGAGTACGTTGTAATAGCTAAATAGTTTCTCATGAGTTTTACTGAGGGGATATACTTTTATGAAATAGTTTATTATAATCACCGCACGTTTATTGACAATAATGATTGTATCATAAATTAAATTTATTGTTTCAATATTTACATTTGGCGATTCTTGTGTGATCACCAAATAGAAAAATGAAACTAGTATTAGATCCTAGTTTAATGTAGTTATGGGTTTTTATTTTTTTTAAAAAAATACAATTGGGGCTTTACATATTTTATGTGGAAAAATCACCCTCCTCAAACTATCGTAAATAATATGTTAATACCTTTTGTTATACTTTAAGGTTATATATACCTCTACCATCAATATTTTGGATTGTGTATACCCTTACTACTAACGGTTGAACATCTCAGCGACTAACCCGATTATTTATTTATTTTTTATCCAAAATTAAATAAAACTCGCCCCATTCTATTTTAAACCCACCCCGAAACCTTTTTTAAAAATCAATGAAAGTTTTGGCTGGATTAATTGGTACCCCCATTTTATTAAGATATGTGGTATTCATATATATATGTATATATATA
>NC_028641.1:72542309-72558129 GCF_001406875.1 Solanum pennellii
TATATATATATATATATATATATAAATCTTTAAAAAGATTAAAGACTTTGCGGTGAATCATGGAGTATAAGCCACGTAGATTTAGCTTATACATCATTGTACAGACACAATTTGTTGAGATGAAAAATGAGTTTTAATTGGGGTTGTGGATGGATTAGGGAAGATGGGTGGGTTTTTTTCTTAAAATTTTGGATAAAAAATAAATATGTAGATAAATCATTGAGATGTAATCACGTGTTCAGACGTTAGTCTCAAGGGTATACATAACCTAAAATCCTTATATATATAAGGATTAATATTACAATTTTTAATATCACTCTTAAATATGTTATTTGTTATTAAATTTACACTTTCACTACCATCAATTTTGTTTCAAACGAAAGCTTCTTTTTTTTTTAATACAAATAATATTGTGATGAAATTTTTGTACCTAAATGTATGTTTGAGGTTGAATTTCATATAAGATTGAAGTTGAAAGTCATATGTACGTCAAATTCATATAAATTGAATTTCAAATTTTATACATAAATGTTCAAAATTTTACTTCAGATTAGTGGTGACAAATCGGTGGATTGGGTCAAATTTAGACAGATTAAAAATGAATCAACATAAAATGGGATAATAATTCAATCAACTCATATTTGATATGAATAAAAATGAGGTAATAATTCAACCCTTCTCAAATCCTAAAATATTGCTTTATTTTGCTCTTCAATTTAGAAGAAGAAACTCAATTATATGCTTAGTTTAGCTAATTGAATCGTCAACTTTAGTTAAATTTGTTTAGCTAATAAGCTTTTTAAAACTTGTGACCTTTAACGTACTCCTCGTGGAATTTCAATGGGTATATTATTATCGTATAAAAGTATATCATTAAAGAAAAATAGGAAGTTTAAATTAAATTATTTCCAAATTTAGAAAGCGGTCTAAAACGGAAATGTTGTCAGGTAAACTGGAATGGATGGCGTTGGTAAAATTGTAACTTTATATTCTTTTTTGGGAAAATGCTCAAGTACCCCCTCAACCTATGCCCGAAATTTCAGAGACACACTTATACTATACTAAGGTCCTATTACCCCCTGAACTTATTTTATAAGTAATTCTCTACCCCTTTTCGGCCTACGTGGCAGTAACTTAAAAAAAAGTCAACCAGTGTTGAGCCACAAGATAGTGCTACATAGGCTGAAAAGGGATAGAAAATTATTAATACAATAAGTTAAGAAAGGGTAATAGGACCTTAGTATAGTATAAGTGTGTCTCTGCGATTTCGAGCATAGGTTGAGGAGATACTTGTGCATTATCCTTCTTTTTTCAATATAACTAAATTTTAGTCACGCTACAACTTAAGACTATTTAATAATGTATGATGTGAAATGTCATTAAAATAAGTTGATTATCAAAATATAATGGAATGTAGGTATTGCTAATTTACACCCATTTTTGTTCATTCTGATCAGAAAACGATCTTCATTTGTGTATAACTATTAATGATTTTGTATTAAAGCTGTTTGAATTCAGAAATTGCCAGTAATAAATGCAATGTAAGAGGCTTTTTTTCTATCATTTGAATTGCTTTGGATTACATCTCTTAATTTGGTTCATGCAAATACACTCTCCTTTTATGCATTAACAATAACATACTTACTGTAATCTCGCAAATGGGATATAAGAAAGGTAAATTTTACCTTTATATTTGTGGGGTAGAGAGGTTATTTATCAGTAGACCTCGACTCAATAGAAGTGTAAGCAAAGCAAGTTTCTTTGACAATAGTAAGTAGCAAGATGAACAAAGCAAATGAAGCAACATGTCGAAATTGAAGAAAAAGATACTGTATGAATACTAACTAACAAGAAGAAGATGGGAAGAAGAGACCATCCCGAATCTAAACATAAAAGTACTACAACATTCAGCTACCTACTGTTTATATTACAAATTACAATACTTAACTATCGATTGTTCTTTTACTGTAATACTCGACCTCCAAATATTAATTGTTTCAACTTTAACTTGAAATATTGTTTGCAGATGCACAATTTGATCCATCATTTTAAACTATAACTCGAAATATTATTTGCAAATTGCTTCACACCGTAAAAACTTTTAAAGATTCATTTCAAGAAAAGAATAAAACTAACAACATCCTAAAATATTTTAAAATAACAGTAATAAAACAAGAGAAAGAATCCAAAATAGTCACAAAATCATTATTACCTAATAAAGGAAGAATAGGGTTAGGCCCCCATATATAAAAGTGAACTAACTCAAATAGTACACTATAAAAACTCTCATTATAAGAATATTAATTACTTTATAAAAACTCTCATTATAAGAATATTAATTAGTTTAGAACATGATTAGCCCTCTTACAATTTCCATTAAGATTAAATTGACTGCTGGTGTTGAAATTTATAAGATGAATAATTCTTTGACTTATTGCTCTTCCATGGTATGGCCTTCTTAAAACCCTCATATATATTTGCCTGTAATTTTATCAACAAGAATGAAGTTAAAATAGAAACAAAAGACAAATAATTCTACACATGTCCTCGCAATTATGCTAATTTGGAATAAAGTACTGAGTTCGATCAAATTCATAAACAAAACTCTAGTTAGGCCCTAAATTTAATGCACATCGTAACTACTCCATTATTATTTATATCAACATAAGTATCAATTATCTATGTCCACCAACATTAAAACAATTGAACGTTAAATATAATTATATTTAATATCGACTATATAAATCTTCACTTACCTGAATGTGACACAAGTTCCCAAAATATCATAAATCAAATAGGCCCATCCTTTATAGATAGAAAATTGATCACACCCTATAGGTGAGGGTAACACCTACATTTCCATCATATTTATGCTTTTAATTGCCTAAGATAGATATATTTATAATGTGTTATGTTTAGCATTTCATATCCAGATGTGTAAGTAGATTGGCTGTCTTCTTCAGTTCAACTGCCCCTATTACTATGTTAGTCTTGTCCCATGTGCTTAAAATTATGAAACAAAGTAGATAATTGATTGGTTCATTTATACAGTAATAATAATATTCGACAGGACACAGAGTTTAAGAAGAAAAAAATTTTCTTATGATTTAGGAGTCGTTTTGTTTGAGATATAAAGTATAATAATCTCAGAGATAAAATGCAGGATTATTTTATTTTGTCTTTGGTTAAAGATATTAGATAGTCCTAAAATTATTTATCTCATCATTTTTACTTTAGTAATAGAATAAGTTATTTCGTATATATAGTGAAATAACTTATCGTAGAATAATTGTTCTGAAATAACTTAATTGTTCCCAACCAAACAAACTTTACACATTTTATGAGTGTCAGTCATTAAGTTTAGAATAAAATGAAAATTTTAAAATTAAATTGTTTCTAGATATTTAAAAAATAAATATATGTCACAAATAAATTTAACAGAGAGTGCCACACTAATTCATTGATCAAACTGACCCATCAAAACTTTTAGTTAAGAAAAAAGTGTGACCTAGCATATGCTATTTGAAGACTTAATTAAGAGTACGCAATAAATTAAAAGTTTGCAACAAGAAGTCAATAGAACTTATTGTTATACACCATTTTTTTTTTGTATAACAATAGTGTCCCGTCCTCACGATGCACACCTCAACTATTTTATCGAGTTTCTTCTATCTTTCAATATTAATATTAGATAATTTTATTTATCAAGACTTAGGTTAAGATCAGAAGAAATTATTAGTTATTTATCTTTGTTTTCTTCTTCTAATTTCTATTGTGATGCGGCATTTAAAGTTTACACTCATTTCATTAAAAATTAGATCAAACCCTTGAGTGTTAATTATACCAACTTCATCCATTAATCACTTAATCATATTATGTTTAAGTTTTATGTATTATAAGTAAAAAAATAATTGAGATGACTCGGTCATTCATACAATAATTACAAATAATTCTATTTTATAATCATTAATTGGAGACATGATAAATAGGGTAAATTGCTTGCTCATAAGTTAAACTACACTAATATATCAAAAAAACTTATTTTACGTTTTAGCGCAATTTAGATGATGTACTATTTAATTTGTATGAGAAGAATGATATATTTTTATTTTAACATATAAATTAATTTAAATGTTATATTTTATTAATGAGATGATATATAATCACAAAAATACCTAAATCACATATTTTAAAAGTCAAATAACACCGATAAAAAACAAATTGTCCTAGCTTTAGAGAGGAACATGTCCACAAATAAATGTAGTAAATGAGCGGGTTGAATGAATAGGCTTAGTATATCAATAGATGAGCTATTGATCTGTCCAAAAGTTATTTGAAATTGGCTTAAAGAGTGTGTTGAAAATATAACATGTTTTACTAAATTTTAATTACTAAAATAGTTCTTTTTATAATCTTTTAGTATTTTATTAAAACATTATTATTATTTTTTTACTATGATTATATATAATATAATATATCAAATAAAAAATATTTTAGCAAGATTTTAATTGATGAATTTGAATTTAATATATACCCAAATTTTTAATAGGTTCGATAAAAGAATCGACCAATAATCAGTCCAAACTATAAATTGAGCAGATTATAATCTTATGAACTAATTTTGTTTTCTCTACAAATGTGAAAAATAAACATACTAAAAAGAAAAACAAATTTTAAAAAAAGATCTTTTTTAAAATGATAATTGAGAATTATGATTCTTCTCTTCTTCGATTCTTACCAATTTCTTTATATCTAAGTAAATTTAAAGTCAATTGAAGTACATCATATAAATTAGTTTCCGAAAAAGAAACTAACAATTAGCATAGTAATAATTTCAATTTTAAAGAGTCTAAAAAGTAATAAAGACTATTTTCTATCAAACTAAATATAAATTATAGGGGCAAGTTATTTCCTCTTTAGCGTTAATATTAAAAAAAAAACATAAGTTGGATTTACTCTTCTACTTTTATATACACCTAAAAAACCAAATACACAAATAACTTAAAACAAGTAAAAGAATCAGTTAAAACCAAAAAGTAAATCTTCCCTATTTTTTATTTATTGACTTAAAATTTATTTTTTCAAGTTAATTCAAACAGACTCGAATACAGTTCCAATTTAACTATCCGAATTAAAGTTTGATAGAGATAGGAATAAATTTAATTAGATAATATAACGATAGAGATATATTTTTGACCCGATAATATAACAATGGATAAATACAAACAATATCCAAAAGTAGAGAGAAAAATAAATTTGATTAAAAATATAAAAAAAAACTTACCCATATGATATTGGACTTAGTAGCATATAGATTAGAAGAGCTTCCATTTCTTCTAAAACTTGCCATTCTTGCACTGCAACTTTTACCTGTAGAATCCATTGAAGATAAAAAGACAGAAGAATTATTACTACTAATCTTACGTTTAATATTCCTCTGCCACCAATTTCCTCTTTTCACAAAATGCTCTGTTTCTGGTGTTTTACTGATATTTTTCAAGAATCGAAATGAAGAAGATGAAATCTTGTTGTTATGATAATAAGGTCCATCAAGAACAGTTGTGGGTGATGGTGTGTTAATTGAGTAAAGTCTTGGTGGTGGCTCCAAGGATTTTGGTTTATTGATTGGTTGATTAATGGTGTTTGGTTTTCCTGGTTCTTTTTCCCATTGAAAAGGAACAGAGACTATGGTGTGATGAACAGGGGAAGTAGACATTTCTTTTTTAGGAGAAAACAGAGCAAGTTTCGATATAATCGATTCTGGCTTCGACTTTGGCTTTGGCTTTGATTCTGGTGCCTCCATAAGGCTTTTGTTTGTGGTGGAGAAAGAGGGGAATGTTGTGGAAGAGACAATTGAAGGATTTTGTGTTTGGTGGTACGGAGAAGGTTTACATCTAATTTTTTTAAGGGTGATTTGTAGTTTACTCGATTTTAAAATAAGTGTTATTTTAGTTGATTTTATTTTTATTTGAAAAATAATAAATTCGAACTATTATAAATGATATACAGATATTCTTCGTTATGATTTTGGTATATTGATGCTTTTTTCGTTCAAAAACTAGAGTGTATATGCCCTTCACTCTAACAGAAGACTAACTAAGGACACGTGATACAATCTTATCCATCGGTCCAATGTTGGATCGGTGGATAAAATTATATACATGTATGTTCATTCGTATAAAGAGTATATATATTCTAGTTTTTCGACGGAATTTTCCTAAAACATGACGGATAGTATCTGCGTATCATTTACAAAAATTTCGAAATATATTTATCTTTTTTCCCTATACTAAATATAATATTTTTTATTTTTATTTTTATTTGTTTAATATAATAAAAATATATTTTTACTTTGTACTTCGTTATTTTTATCGTATGAAGACTTGAGAGAAAGACAATTGAAGGATTTTGATTGGTGGGTAAAGAGAATGTTTACATCTATTTAATTTTTTTTTGGGTGTGTGGGTGTGTTATGCGTTGTTTTAGTTTATTTTACGTTTATAAATTAATAATAAATGTAAGGTGTTTTTATTTTATTTTATTATTTAATATAAAAAATAATTTTTTATTTGTACTTGTTGATTTTAGCATATTAAGATTCAAGAGAAAGATAATTTTGTAATGTTTTAGCGTTAGTATGAATTACTTATTATAACATAATTTTTTGAATTTGTTAAGATTAAATATAAATTAATATAGATATTATGGTAAAATATGAAGAAAAAAAAATTAAGAATACAAAATTTATCGAAGATAAGTGAAAATGAACAAATGAATTAGTAACTATGTTATTTTTGCTTATTAGATATTCTTTTATAAAAGAATATTATTATAACGAAATAATTTTTAATATAAAGATATAATTGAAATGATTATCATCTCTATCTTAAATTATAAAACCATACTTATTTTAGGACAAAGGATAAGGAATAATATGGAAAAAGACAAAAAAGTAAAAAAATATTAACATGAATTGTAGTGTAATGGTGTGATTCTTCTATTTCTTTTATTAGCAGACATAGAAAAAAATTTATATTTCAAATGTCATTTTTTATATACGATTTATATTGATAGTCAACATAAATTTCTATTTTTATCAACAAATTTATAAAAAAAACATCATATTTCAAATATCATTTCAAAATAAATTCTACTTATATCAAATGTGAATACAAATTTCAAACACCGTTCAAAAAAAAGTTAGAGAAAATGACAAGACTTTGAGCATTATTACATGGGCAAACATGTGTTTGACTTTAGAATTATGATATGATGATAGGGATAAGTTCTCTCATATTAAATCCAATCAACTTTTTAATGTGGAAGAAATAGAACAACATAAATAATTATTACTAAGAATAGTTGCTTAGTGCATGTTTAATTAAATTTTGAAGTGTCGGTCAGAAGATTTTTTTATTAATTGGAAACAAAATGATGTTACTAAGAGGATGACGGATTATATTACTACTTTCTTCATTTAAAAAAGAACGATCTAATTTGATTTAGTACATAATTAAAAAAAGAAAGAAGACTTTTTAATTTTGTAGTTCTAAAACAAAGCAATGTCAATTGTACCAAAATGTCATTTCTTGTGATCTTAAACATGTCATGTGAAAAGGTGAAATTAAAATGTTATCAAAAAAAGAAAGAGGTCATTTTTTTTAAATTGACAAAAAAAAAGAAAGGAGGTCATTCTTTTTAAAATGGAGAGAGTACAAAAGAATGATATACTTTGTTTTTAGTTTGTTTTAAAAAGAAGATAATACTTTAATTTCATTTCTTCACTTGACATGTTTAAGATCACAAGATTAAAGAGTATTTTGGTACATTTGACATAACTTTAATTTAGAATCACAAGAATAAAGAGTTTTCTTTTCTTTCTTAACTCCATTTCAGTTTCAAGTTAAATTAGATTATTCTTTTTAAAACGGAGGGAAGTAATAACCATCCGATTTATCTAAAAGAATTAATGTTAAAGTTACATTATTAACAAAATGTTTGACTGAGTTTATACTATGTTGGCCAGATCTGTCTTATTTTTTTATACATAAATAATTTTAAATTTATGTACACTTTGAAATAGCTTAAGGACATTTCAACTATTTGAACAGAAAAAAAAATACTTCAAACTTTTTCATCAAATATTATTCATCTAAATACATAAGTGCTTATTTATTAGGTCAGATTTATCATTTAATTTATAAGCTACGATAAATAAGTCAAGCCATACTGAAATCTAATTGATGATTATTTAGTAAATAAAGATATTTTAGACAAATCTTAAAAGATTAGCTCCATAGAAACTCTTGAAAAGTGCAACTAAAATTCTTAGCTATTATAAAGAAAGCTCAGAATAATATAATGTAATAATAAGAAGAAGACAAGAAGCATAAGATGGAGGAGAGAACTTCTCTTATTCAAGTGTGTTTTACAAATGGTGAGTGATTCTCTATTTATAGTGTTGAGATATCACTCCAAAAGTCATGTAATTAATAGATACATAGTTATCTTGGAAGTTCTTATCACCTTGGAAGTACCTATACATGAATCCAATTAATAGTGGATAAATCTAATGGATAATCCACATATACTATACAANAACCCAATAGCCTGAGATTGTAAAGTGCTAGCTTGGGCCATCTGTACCAACTTTGTCCTTATGTCTCCATCTATCAACCCAGCTGGGTTAACAGGCATCTCTATTCCAGCAGCTTGAGCCAGGGAAGGAATCTGAATTACCCCAGCAGCTGCTCCTCCAATCTCTCCGCCTGCTTTTCTCCTTATATTCATCTTTTAGAAACTTCAAGAGTTGATGTTAGGTACTCTCTTAACACCAAGAAATACTACATTATAGAAGGCACGATAAGATTAGAAGAAGGGAAATTTTCCTACGCATTATGCAGTCTCTAATTCAGGATAGTGGTGCAATTCACTACCATGACTTAGAAACTACTCAATGTGGTTGATGTGAACTTATTATCCTTGGAATTTAACCTAGTGCTCTGATACCAAATTTGTCACGACCGGAGTCTAGACCCTAGACAAGACCGGCGTCGTTGACCTCTCAAAGGTCGCAGACAAGCCTACTTACGTCATTCTTACTTCGTCTAGGTTAATTTTCGCGTAAAATTTGAAACTTTTTGTTTCTTAACATACATACTAATAATTCTATTAGATTCATAATTGTTCACCATCAACCTCTAATATTAAGATCATCAAATGAAAGAAATAGTTTAATATAGCATTAAATGTATACATGCCAAAATTGCACCAATACAATGTCTGAACAAAAATGGAAAGAAACGCTAGTGGAACATATTCCACTAGCTCAATCCTATAACTAAGCTAGAATATAATGGTCAAGAATCCTCAAAAGCATGAGAGCCTACCTATTCCGGATGAATGCTCCACATTCGGATAGATTCAACGTCAACCTGTAGCTCTAGCGTCTACCTGTGTCTGCACCTAAAATTGTAGAGTTGTATAGGCTTAGTACACACTTGTACTAAGAATGGGTATATGCAAGAAAAACACCAAAGACATGCATGAGTAAGAATAGCTCTTTCCTAACAACATGATTATGGAAAGTCAAGTCAGTGGACTTGCCAAATTGGGATAAGGAAAGTTGGTGAGCTTTCCAAATTTGTATTAGGAAATTGAGAGAAATTTCCAAATTTGGATTAGGAAAGTCATGTCATGAGAGTAACATGCATCATCATACTTATCATATTGCACACAGCACATAACATCTAGCATATAACACATAACATCTAGCATATAGCACATAACATATTGCATATAGCACATAACATTTTGCATATCATTCGTTAATATGCCATGAGACCTTGGAATCATGTACTTGACATCACGACTTACCAAAAATAAGGGCTCAACATATGGGACCTCAACTAGAAAGCCTTCTTTAGCAAACACAGAGTCTGCTTCATTCATTCATACGTACTTCATTTCATTTCATTCATGGGCTAGTATAAACACCAGTTATACCTAGGATGTAGTTTAAGACTTTCATCGGGGTTGTTGTGCAATGATCAAGAATGGCCTAGTGTCATTACTTAAGTCTAGCTCACCTCTTGATTATATTATCCTAACACCTTTGGTATCATTCATTTCATTATGTGCATCATTTGAGGTTGGCCTCATTCATTCATGGGGAACTTTAAATTTAACCGACATAGATCATGTGAGCATCATGAGATCCAGTGTCTCCCCCACACCGAAAAGAGGTGGAATCACCGGCCAAAGCGATTCAATAACATGCTAGCGTTTATGGGAATTTAACCCCGCCAGATCCCTATAGTGGCAATATAGGTTCAAAGACTAGGAGATGTATGGAGACCCATACCCGGCAAGCCGGACAGTCTCATCTCATGAGAGTTACGTGAACCTCCGCCCTTCCCGAAAGAAGGCATCACCGCTCATAGCTAGCCTATCGGTGCTCGGTATAAAGTTCCATTACATTCAACTCATACATCATGGAAGTTGACTTCTAGTATGAGGACATCATAGCTCAATAGATGATTTCTCATCTCATCATTAGTATTAAGTGTTTTAAACTCAATATTTTCATTAGAGTGTTCATAGAGGCTGGTCTCTTCATTATCTTACACTCTCGTTGGTGAGTACGTATTGGTAACATTTACTTAGGCTCATTTGAGATTGCTCTCATCATATACATTAGCCTCACATCATGATTGTCACCACATTCATTAACATTAGCTCATTTGCTCTTCATAATTACTCACCCCCTTTTTACGTGAATGTTCATTTCATCATATGTCAATGCACTTGGCCATTTAGTGTATTTCACACTCTTACTTAATCCTTCTAGGGTTTCATCATTTCATTGTTCATTTCGTCATATGCGAATGCACTTGGCCATTTAGTGTATCTTACACTCATACTCAACCCTTCTAGAGTTTCATCATTTCATTACATACATCTTAGTTTCACTTATTTTTAATCGTATGCTAGACTTATGGGTCTATACGTACAAGCCATGAGGCTTCATTCATAGTTCGTTAAGTGACTCATATCTTCCTAAGATTATGCAGTACAAGACTCATGCATCTTGTGTGTATGCCAAGATCTCGATTTCAATCTAAGTAGGTGGCATTATTCTTGAACATTTAATTCACGTATGATTTATTTGGGCAAGGGAACCCAAGTTCGAACCCCTTGGACAATACTTACATTTTTTCTTGACTTTATTTTTAATTTTTCATGACATTGGGACCCTAGATCGAGCCCCAACATCAATATTCTATCTTTATTTTTTTTTCTCCTTGGATTCTCCTCTTATTTGACCGAAGGGTTGTGGGATCGAACCCCCACAACCCCTTTTTATTTTTCATTTAAAATTTGTATTTTCCAATTCGCCTTGACCAAGAGGTTTTGGGATCGAACCCCCACAACCTCTTTTTATTTTAGTCTTTATTTCGCTGGAATTGGAAGGTTGTGGGTTCGAACCCCCATAGCCTCCTTAATTTATTGTTATTTAACATTTGCCTTATTTATGCATAGGCAGTGAGGTTGTGGGATCGAGCCCCCACAGCCTCACTTTATTTTCTTATTTAATTCTCCCATTCTCCTTTCCAGCCTTGAGGTTGTGGGTTCGATTCCCACGCCTCACATTTCTTTTCTTTTGATTTCACTTCCCTTAATTCGCTGCCTGGAGATCGTGGGTTTGATCCCCACGCCTCCCATTTTAGTTATTTAAATTGTTACTCTCTCCTTACTAACCTGCACACCCCATTTCGAATCCCCCCAACCCCTTTTTCCTTTCTTTTTTTTTCTACTTGCAAAATTAAGGTATTATACGGTTGAGGTCACAGGTTTGAACCCTGGTGGCCTCACCCCTTTAAAACAATTAAATTTCCAAATTTCCCTTCTACACTTTAGCCTAAACGAAGCTTGTAGTTGTTGCTGGAAAATTAGTCATTTTATTAGCTTATCTTCACCAATATTTTCACTTGAAAACTTAGAAAAGTTCATGGATCATTTAATACCTTTTTGGGGTGTATTTCATGCATTCCTTTACGCATTCTTAGGTGTAGATTCATTGTTGTTTTAGCTGCACTTTCCACTTAAAATCAGTCACATACACTCATATGAACATTACGAATTACAGATTTATGTACATTAATTTCAGCCATCAAACTAATCACTTTAAGACTTCAAAACGGATAGCAACAACAACAAACATTTACATATTGCACCACATCATTCTTGGTTTACATCGTTGAACATGCTTGCTAATTTTTTTTAAACACAAAAATCACAAAGAACATCATATTTCTGACTTAACTACCAGCAATCATACCAACAACATGATTCTTAACCTAATTTAGATTGAAATCGGAAGGAGACTAGGGACAAGGAGTTCAACATTCAAGGGGACAACCCTAGTTTCATACGTTGACCTTTGTATAAATAAATTCCTCTTAGAGAAAGGATTCCGAGAGAAAAAACTCATACCTGTTCTTGGTGTTTTTCAACACTCCAGTTGTTTTCCAGAATCACTCTCTAAAACTCACGTCCAAGCCAAGTTTTTAACACAAAGTTTTTGACGGAAGGACTCCTCTCTTTGCCTAACATTTTTGGTTATGTTTGAATAATCTTTTTAACGTGAAAGTTCTTCAAGTGTTAAGAAAGCTTAGTTGTTGATCAATTCTTGTATTTTTCTAGCAGAGAGAACGTGAAAGAGTGGAGAAATGTAAGAGAGATGAGCGTGAGAAAGAGTTAAAAGAAGTGAAGTAGTTTTAGACTTAGATAATGACTTGGTCAATTTAGGACTCTCCTTACTACTTAAAATCTTATTTAATTAATTACACGTGAAAGGACCATTTTGTCCTTAAAATTTCAGATTTTAAACAATAAATAAATCACCTTAAGTATTTATCCTATTTATTTTTAGGGTTGTGACAGAAAATGTTTGGCTCTTGACCAAAAGTCAATTGTAATGGGGATAATTCATGATAATTTGTCGGTCTTATGCGCACAAGTGCTGCTGCATGTAAAATAGCATGCCCCTACATAGACACAAACAAATTTGTTATCATTAGCAATGGTCTAGCTTTCAATTGCAGACGTTTAATCAATGATTCTGTTAGATCGTTCTGAGTATGAACATGCGCAACTGGATGTTCAACTGTTATACCAGTAGATATACAATAATCATTAAATTTCTGAGATGTAAACTCACCAGCATTATCTAGACGGATTATCTTTATTGTATAGTCTGGAAATTGTGCTTTCAATCTTATTATTTGAGCCAACAATCTCGCAAAAGCCATGTTGCGAGTTGATAATAAGCACACATGTGACCATCTTGTAGAAGCATCTATCAAGACCATATAATATTTAAAGGATCCACATGCAAGTTGAATTGGTCCACATATATCACCCTGTATACGTTCCTGAAATGCAGGGGATTAAATTTCAACCTTAAATGTTAATGGTTTAATGATTAACTTTCCTTGAGAACAAGCAGCACAAGATAATTCTTTTATTCAAGGATATTGGGGCTTTTTAAGGTGTGCCTATGTGAATTCTCAATGATTTTACGCATCATATTAAATTCGGGATGGCCCAACCGATCATAAAAACATTAAAATTAATAAAACTTTTGTTCACTACGGTATGTGATTCAACTGTACTTATATCTGTATAGTACAACCCTGAAGAAACTGCAGGTAATTTTTCATGCACAATTTTCTTCTCTACATTAATTGTAGTAATCTAAAGGTATTCAACATTTCCATCACTAGTCGTCTCAACATGATAGCTATTTTGGCGAATAACTTTGAAACTTAATAAGTTTCTTTGAGACTTACTACAATATAATGCATTATCAATGATCAATATTGTCCCTCCAGGTAGTAATAAGGTCGCTCTTCCAGAGCCTTCAATTAATTTTGTACTACCTGATATTGTATTGATATATGCCATTTTCATAACCAAATTAGAAAAGTATTTCTTTTCTTTTAATATCGTATGCGCTGTAGCACTATCAAGAAGGCATACATCTCCATTACTCATCTTGCATCCAACTGACAATTGGAGATTTCTATTAATTTTTATTAAAATAAAAATACATTAAAAGAAGTACGAAATACAACTAACAACGAAAATTTAAATACTTCGACATGAAGAACATGATAATTAAAAACACATAATAAAATATTGAGTAAAATATTAACAGACTTCATTCTCCAGCTAAAAGATCAAACATCATTTTCTATCTCCAAAGAAGTCATCAACTTCCATATGAGTAATGTCACCAAGGCCATCAAAAACATCATCCTTTAAAGCCAAATTTGCTTCAACATACTTATCATATTTCTGAGATGTTCCCGGCTTATCATCGTCTATAAGAGTCATATGTGACTCATCTCGAGCATTGGAAGAGGAAGCACCACTTTTATTTTCTTTCTTTTAAAAGGAATTTTGGTAGAGATTAACAAAATGCTCATGTGTGCACATTCATTCTTCCAATGGGCATTCATGTCACAACGATGACAATTACTTTTTGAGGGGTTATTTTGAGAACTCATGTTGTTCTCCCTTTTATTATGACCACCACCTCGGTGATTGGTGTATCGCCCTTTTCTTTATCACGTCCCGGTGCATTATTATAGCCCCGATGATCAACTCTTTTTACTTCAGATTGATGATGTGCTTCCACCACATTTGCTTCCGATAATGGAGCAGTTTCAGTGGGACGAACTTCATGATTTTTCATTTAAAGAGCATTATGTTGCTCTACCACCAGGAGACATGAGATCAATTCAGAGTATTTCTAAAAACCCTTTTCACGATATTGCTGTTGCAATATCACATTTGAGTCATGGAAAGTAGTAAGTGTCTTTTCCAAAGTGTCCTCATCTTTTATAAATTTCCCACATAATTTCAATTGGGAGGTTATCCTAAATACAACAGAGTTGTATTGGATTACGGTCTTAAAATCTTGACACCGTAAATGCATCCACTCATAACGAGCTCTTGGCAACACTGTTGCCTTTAGGTGGTCATATCTCCCCTTTAAATTAATCAACAATTCAAGTGGATCTTTTACCGTCAGATATTCAATCTTCAAGCCCTCATCAAGATGATGATGAAGGAAATCATAGTCTTCGCCTTATCTTGGCTTGATACTTCATTTCCCTGAGTAATGGTAGCATCAAGACCTTTAGCATCTAAGTGAATCTTAGCATCGAGTACCCATGAAAGATAATTTTTTCCAGAAATATCTAATGCCACAAACTCAAGTTTGGATAAATTTGACATAATGAGATTATGAGAGAATATGTGAATTAAATAAAAATATTTATATAATATCTTTGCAAGTAGCAACTTGTGCTGATTAAGTATTATAAAGAAAGCTCAGAATAATATAATGTAATAATAAGAAGAAGACAAGAAACATAAGATGGAGAGAACTTTTCTTATTCAAGTGTGTCTTAAAAATGGTGGGTGATTCTCTATTTATAGTGTTGATATATCACTCCAAAAGTCATATAATTTATAGATACATAGTTATCTTGGAAGTTCTTATCACCTTGGAAGCACCTATACATGAATCCAATAAATAGTAGATAAATCTAATGAATAATTCACATATACTATACAATGGATTTATAACATTAGCAATAATATTATATAAGCAGAAGTTAATGTCTTAAGGAAATTTGAAATTATATTAACAAGTACACCACTCATTTTTATGAGTCAAAATCAATTAATTCAATTAATTTTAGACAAGCCATATATATATATATATATATATATATATATATATATA
>NC_028641.1:72558656-72578585 GCF_001406875.1 Solanum pennellii
TATATATATATATATATGTAAAAGTTATCAAATATATTAAGCAACAAAGAAAGCAAATCAAAAGTAAAATGTATGACAAAACAAACCATAACCCAAAACACATATATAGTCATGGAGCATTTTATTTGAAATTTTCTTTCACTTGATTTATTCATATGTTGAAAACTCATACTTCGAAAGAGATCTCCACCATAAAATATAACAGCAACTCGACCTGAACTATATTCATGAATGGACACTCGAGATTCGTTTAGAATATCTCATAAAAACAAATTAAATATATAGATTGACATAAGACCACATTTTCAATTTGTTGGAATAACACCTATCCTGGTTGCCATAATCGAATTTTTATCGTGATCAAACTTTATAACTTGCTTAATACTCAAAATATCAAGACTTAAATCACTCTCGAACACCTAGAGATCAGCAACAATCCTTCAATTCAGCCAAAAATCACCTTCTGAAATGTCAAAATTTAAATTCAAGCTCGTTAATCGAGAAAGTTGACTTTGATCAAACTTTCCAATTTTTAAAACTTAAGAACTCACCCAATACTCTTATGGCAAGAATCATGACACCCAGATTTGTGTTAGATATATGAAAATGATTTGTGATAAGATATCAACATGCATGACTTTTAGGTGGAGTCACAAATTCTGCAACCAAGGAGGTAGTCGACTAGCCTGGTTGATCTCCTAACTGGCACAACCACATTAGATAAAACTGAAGGCAAGACATCAGAAACTTCTGGGACAACTTCTGTAGGGACAGAAGCATCATGTACAGGCAAGTCAGATGCTGGAGATGCAGGTTTAGAGGAGCAAGGACCATAGTCAAAGCCTTGTGAACTGAGTTCAATCACTGGACTATTGGATTAGCAGAAGCATGCATGTCTTTGAAGGGAAATATATGTTCTTTGAAATACTACATGTCTGTTGACAAAGAAGTGTTGAGCATGTATGTCATAAAGAATGTAGCCCTTTTGAGTGGAGGAATAACCCATAAACACTGCACGTACAACCCTGGGTGAAAATTTATCACTGACTTTAGGACTAGAAACATAACATAAGCACCCAAACACTCTAATGTGTGATAGGGAAGGAGAGTGCAAATAAAGTTTTTCATATGGAGTTTTGTGAGCAAGTATTTTGGATATAAGCCTGTTAAGAATGTAGACAACAGTGACTACACATTTTCCCCAATATCTAAGGGGAATGGAGGCTTGGAACCTTAGGGCCCTGGCCATGTTCAAGATAGTTTTATGTTTCCTCTCAGCAATGTCATTCTGCTGAGAAGTATATACACACGAACTCTAATGAGTGATGCCTATATCACTTAGTAAAGATTGTACCTCAGTGTTAAAGAATTCACCAGCATTATCAGTTCTTAAGGTTTTGACATTAGTAGAGAACATATTCTGCACATTCTTGAGAAAATGTTTAAGTACAACCACAATGTCAACTTTAGAAGCAACCAGAAAAAAAATCCAAGTATATCTACTATAATCATCCACAATGGTGACAAAGAACCTTTTATTATTATTAGTGGACACTCTATAAGTTCCCCAAAGATCACAATGCACTAGCTCAAATACATGTTTGGACACATGATTGCTCTAAGTAAAAGGAAGTTTTGTATGTTTAGCTAGAGGACATACATTGCAGTGAAATACATCCTTACTACTTAAAGTGTTGACACCATCATGCTTCTTGATGACATCAACTGAAGCATGACCTAGTCTTCTGTGCCATACATTAACAGACTCAACTTTTTTGACTGAGTTAACAGAACTAACAGACTTAACAGAATACTTGACAGTCGACTCTAAAGCATGACTACCACTTCTATTGACCAGCTGTTTTAGAGCTTGATTTGGTCCTTCTTGTAGTATATAGAGTCCATGCTCTTCTTTACCTATCCCCTTCACCTGACCAGTGTAAAGGTCCTAAAACACACAGAAGTTAGGAAAGAAACCTACCATACAGTTCAATTTTTTAGTAATCTTTGACTTAGACAATAGATTAATATTGAAGTCAGGTAAGAATAGGACATTAGAAATAAGTTGGTTGTCAAGTACACAAGTGCTTCCAATATGTGACATAGCTACATTTTTACCATTAGGTAAGTGAACCTTATTTGCAGTATGAGCTGGAGATACATTAGCCTTGTCTAAACTGTCCAAGGAGGATGTAACATGATGTGTTGCTCCAGTATTCATTATCCACAATCTGCCTCTATAATCACAAGAAAAAACTTTGAGAGATCTACCTGCATTAGTTACAGAGGCTACATTTGTAGAAGACTCCCCTGTATTGTTACCACCAAGTTTGGACAGTAGTTGTAATATCTGTTTTTAATGATTCTGAGTGAAAAATGTACAATGATGAGAACCTGTTCCTATGACTGCATTATTCTGATTATTAGTCCCTCTAACCTCTTGTCCAAGGTCAACTTGATTAGCATTCATAGGCTTTCTTTTAGACTGAAAGTCAGCTGGATAACCAACAATTTTGTAACACTAATTCTTTGAGTGACCTTTACAATCACAATGTTCGCAAACAAGAACAATTTTCCTGGCTTTGTAACCAGCTCTAGTAGAATTATATACTTCTCCTCCTCCAGAGACAATAGTGTTACCTCCATTATAATCATTACTAGATGATGAACCAACACAAGCATCAGATCCTTTTGAAGTTACTAGCACCAGTACTACAAGTACTATTTTTGCGAGAGTACATAACAGTGCCTTCTATTACTCCTGAACTAACAGAAATCACCAAGTTCCTTTTACTCTCTTGATCAATTAAGAGAGCATATTCTTTGTTAAGTGTAGGAATAGGACTCATCATGAGAATCTGACTCCTAGAAGGAGAATATGACTCATTTAACCCCATGAGAAACTATAACAACCTCTGATAATCACAATGTTCATCAAATTTCTTTGACTCGGGATTAGGACAAGGCATGAGAGCATCATATTAAACCCAAGATCTCTTAGTCGAGAATGATAATCAGCAATAGATGATGTACCCTAAACTAGAGTATGAATCTCTCTATGCAGTTGAAAGATCCTAGAACCGTTTACTGTATCAAACCTCTATGCAGTTGAAAGATCCTAGAACCATTCATTGTATCAAACCTTTCTCTTAGATCTAACCAAACTTTTCGTGCATCATAGGCATACACAACAGAGCTAAGAAGCCCAGTCGAACAACATTCATAATCCAAATCAATACTATAGCATTGCATTTCTCCCACTAATCATGTAATGCAGGCTCAAAAATAGACTTAGAAAACCTGCCATCAACAAATCCTAGTTTTCTACGACCTACTAAGCCAATTTTAAAGGAACGAATCCATAAAGCATAATTCTCTGATTCATTCAATTGTAAGGAGATGAGAGAACTACCTAGAGCTTCAGTATGTTGAAGGAAAAGAGGATGATTATGATCGATTGGTGGAAACACAGTAGAACTTGAAGTGTACTGATGGATCTCCATCAACTGCCATTGTTGCTTCCTAGAATTGGAGATATCGTCTTCCTAGAATTGGAGATATCGTCTTTCGATTCACCTTTACACCTGAGGAATCTGAACACATCACAGAACAGGGAAAGCTCCTACGATCGGAAGCTCTGATACCATGTAAACTATATGATAGGAAAGTAATTGCAACACTCTTTGAGATAATTTTAGAGAAGAGAAGAGAGAATTGTATTGAATGAATTTGTGTTACATTGAATGTGGACATATTGCTCTATTTATAGTAGTCACACACAACCGACTTTTGTAACTAATTATATGACAACTGACTAATTCTAACAAACTCAGACTATTAGCTAATTAACCAACTTATACAGTCAGCTAACTAATCAACCATACAGATTGCTTTAATCATTTTCATATATCTAACACTCCTCCTCAAGCTTATGGTTGAAATATGTTCTTCATTCCAAGTTGTCTAACAACTGATTATGTTGTGCCTTTCCCAGACTCTTGGTGAGTAGATCAGCTAGCTGATGTTTCGTGTTGATATACCTAGTCTTCAATATGCCTTGACAAATATTTTTTTATAAAAAAAGAAAATAGTATTTGTACTGCATTCTGAAACTACAATATCTGACTATTGATTTCTAATCACATTCAAAAAGTTTAACTCAATTTTTATCTCCAAAAGTTAGGGTTCTAACATTTATTGTTGATCTAATTGTTGCTATCCAACATCAGGTCTCCGGTGTGTACTCTTGTCTCTCCCTTTTCATTTTTACCTTATTTGTTTTCTTATTCATTTTTAGTGAATTATTTGTTCGTTAATTTGATAATTGTTACTTTAAGTTAAAATCATTTTTCTTTTTAAAATTTTAGAACCCACTGACATGAAATTTTGACTCTGCATCTGAAGATAGAGGAAGTTTTTTTTTGTTTCAGTTTCTATTTATTTTACATTATTTATTATATTTTAATTTATGCGATACCATTTGACTAGACACACAATTCAAAAGAAAATATCTTAAATTTATGATCTAATATAAATTTCAGACATTTATATGATTATAATTTTTTATTTAATTATATTTTATTGTAAAAATATGACATGTTGTAAAACAAATTAGAAAGAAAATATGTCATACCAAATAAAATTTGGGCCCTCTTTGGTGTTATGGCAACATTGGACTCTAAAGGATCCTATGGAATGTTATCTCAAGCTCTCCAGGTTGGATTATGTACCATTTTTCCTTACACTTTTGTCTCCTCAAATATTGACAAAAAATTTAAGCCACTTTTGCTGATGAATAGTCACTTCAAAAAATTTAGCGAGGTCATAGATTTTAAAATTTTTTATTTTATTTCGATATTTATATATATTTAAAATTTTAAAATAATTTTATACACGTTTTTATATTACAAAATGAAGTAATTGCAATAGGCATTATAGAGAGGATAAAATATGTACTTCCAGAATCTTTGTAGTATGATGGACCCCAGAGAAGGTAGGGAAGGGTATTTTCGATAAAAGAAATATAATTCGATAAAAAATTACTTTAATACGTTGTGTAAGATTCTTGACTCAAATTATGACTATCAAAATATTTAAATAATATTCATACTTGAATATACTTAATTATTCTGAACTTCAAAAGTAAAATTGAATTGAAAAAATAAGTATAAGATGTTTTCTAATTTTGAAATATGACTTTAAGCTGAATTTAAAATTTTCATGACAAAATAAAATTTTCACATAAAATGTAAAAGGAATAATTTTTATGGCAAAACAGGTCCTTAAATCTATGTTTGACATTTACTTGAAAACGCAGAACAACTTGTAAATAATAATGGTATATAACTATATATAATTTACAAATAAAAGTTCTGATTTCATGAGTGATGATATATTATAAGTTTTTGATTTTTACTAAGTAGCCAAACACTTTATTTTTAAAAAATAAAATATATTTTTTAATACTAAGAAAAATGATGACTCAAATGAAAATAGTACTCATGTTAAAAAATTATATACAAATAATTTTAAACTTAATTTTTTGTTTAGTTAACGAACATAAAGAAATAATACATTTTAAAATTCACTTCTTTTACTTAAAAAAAATATTTTTTTTCGTACCGAACACATAGCCTAGTACGAGCGGAATCCACTCTAGATACTCATTAATTTCCTATTTAGCGCATTAATAGGTACGTAATCCATCCTATAATTGCAAAGACAAATAATCCATATAGATAATGAAGTAAAAAATTTCCAAAGTTAGTATTCATTTAATTATAATTATAAAATAAAATCACTAGGCAGTAGTATATTTCCTATTTTAGAGAGTAAAATTATGGGTGGTAAAAGGGTTTTAAGCTAAATTTAAACGAATTAAAATGAATTGAATGAAAAAAATTATAAATAAGTGGATTATTGACCTACTCAACAATTATTTGGGCAAAAACATAGATCATAATCTTTACACATGCAATGAAGAACAACTTCTATATATTACTGCTTAAACAAGAAAAAAACAATTATATAATCTTATTTAACGATGAATTACAATAAATTATTAAGAAAAATCGTTATTTTATATACATTACAAAGGGATAAATTTTCATTTCTTTTTCAGTGCTTAAGAAAATAAAATAGCATATGACTGAAGTTTTACAACTATATATATGTACTAGTTTTTCATCTTAGGTTATATATTGATGCTTTTTGAATTTTGAGAGTCAAACGAATTTTTTTTTAAGCACAAGTTTTTCATATGTCATTTGAATATTCAAAACTGTATATTGTTGATCATGACTTATAATACTTATTACATAATTTTCAAATATATGTAAATCTTATTTCTAAAATTATATTAAAAAGAAAAGGACAAAAGACAGAAATCATATACTTTTAAGGTAAAATTATCATTTGTCCCTAATAAGTTTATAATTACAGAAATTTCTCAAACTGATGCGATAATATAAGCGCTAATACATTAATCTGATGAGCGAGATACATTAATTGTTAAGTAAGATACATTACATTTTATAAATGATACACTAATCTAATTTACATTTTATATATGATACACTAATCTGATGCGTGAGATACATTAATCTGATGTTTGAGATACATTAATTGATGCGCTGATACATTAATTGATACGTGAAAATGAGAAATTTTGAGAATTTGTAAAATTAACAGAGAATAATGGTAATAAGAGAATTTAAAGGTGAGATTTTTGTCCTTTTTCGGATGGTGGTTATTTTACTTGCTCCATTATTGAAAAGGAACAAGTTCTTTTTTTTTTTTTTTGTTGAAGTGCTTTAAATATATATTTACGTCTGCATGGGGACGTGACAAATTTTTTTTTGTAATTTTACGAAATTAACCCTTGGGTTATTAATTTGTGGGCATGTGATAGAATGGAAATGTTGAACACTACCACTCGCAGATGATATACGTGAAAGCTACCTACGATGCTGATAAAATGAGTTCATATTTATTTAATTTGATCATTTTTTGATAGGTCGAATGAATGAATAGATGGATGAGATTTATAAGCGTAAAAATATGCATATTCTTTAATAAAAATAATAATTACATTTATGGATAAATTAATCATGAGTGAGATTATATTTGTTATATAAGATTAAGTAAAGGTTATAAATAATGATGGTTTAGTAAACATGAGTATTTTTTTTTAACATTAAGTCGGCAAGATAGAGAAGATCAAGATATATAGCCTAATGAATTATCTTGTTTATTTTGCATGTATTGCTTGTATTATAATGATAATGATAATGGGTCGCTAAACTTGACACAAGTTTTTGTCCCACACTTATATTATTAACCTTGAACTTGCTTAAGGGTAGCTCCGCTCCTCACCCAAACATAACATTAGAAATAATCAAAGGATCAGAACATCACAAGTTTGAACTATAAAATAATTTTTTGCAAAAAATATATAAAATAAAATTGTGTATAATAAATCTTTGCGATTGGAGTAACCTTTAAAGGCGCTCGGCCTTGTTCACCCTTTCAGCTAAGTATTCCACTTTTTCTTTGAAGGAAGCCGAGATTCTAATATATTCCTTTTTCAACTCGAACATATAGCAAAAACTTAATAAATCAAACTGTCTTTTTTTCTTAAAGAGGAAGGAGGGGACTATATGCAAAATTGTATTGAATGGGGCTGCGTGTAGAGATTTGGAGGGTCATTTTCTGGGAGAAAATATCATAACACCACAAACCTTTTTCCGGTGCGAACTCATAATCTATATAATTATAGTAACATATTCACAATTTAAAATTTATGTATAATATTTTATAATTTAATATTGTAATAATAATTGAGTATATAACACTAAATATTCATAAACATTCAGTAAATTTCTTTATATATATATACAAGATAAAAACAAAAGCTAAGCTACAGAGTTTACGTAAATCTATTAGCAGACTATTACATTGTTTTATCTGGTCCCATTATAGATAAAATATTGTTGGTGTTAGGGGGAGGTTCACATGTGGGTGTTAACACGAGATGCAAGTGACCTACTTTGTTGTTTTATTGGTTTTTTTAGTAACATCTTTAATTTCACATAATACTTCACTTGCTCATGCAACTTGCTACATGACATAAATCACTTTACTACTAGCTAGCTATAAGTCTTTGAGATCAAAGGCGAAGCTAGAATATAGAGTGTTGGTTCGATCGAATTCATTAATATTAGTTCTGACCTTGTATTAATGATAAACGTTTATTAAATATATACAAATTATTAATTCGAAATGAGAAACTTGAAAAAATTCTACTAGGTTAAAAGCTAATTACTTAGATATACTCTAGTTTGCAATACAGATGCATCCAGATCCATGTATATCTTAAAATACACGAGGTTAATAGGTTTTTTAAGTATAAATATATATCTATTTACGACTTAATTAAAGGTAAATTTTAAGATATTTATTAACCTGTCATGGTCTTTGTGGAAAGGGCGTGGAACACATGATTTCTTTAGATGTATTAATTCACTTGTTGCAAAATATGACCACTAACCGCTTTTCAAAAGTTAATTTTACTATTCTTCGAAGCTAAATTAGATTAGACGATCAATTCGATAATTTATAAAAAAAATTTATATTCAAACACTATATGAAAAATAGTATAAATCACAACTTTTACCATGTCAATTTAATGGAGAAAAAAATATATTTTAAAATGTTAATCAAAATTCATATAACTTGACTCTTAAAAATAAAACATGACAACGAATTTAAAATAAAGTAAATAACCAGTAGGAGTATCTCTTTTTCCCCCAAAGTACCAAACATGGTATATTGCACGTCTTTAAGCTAGACTTGCCTTGAAAAAAGAAAACAAAAGCAAATATAATTGAATTTAAAGATTTAACCTAAGCTAATTTAGATTTATATTTATGCATTTTTCTCTTAGATTTATATACAAGAGTTTATGGGCCTAGTAGTACCCAACTATTATTCTTCTTTAATGGCTATGAACTTCAGACTTGAGCTATGCCAATTTCAAATATTTAGATGTGAATGGTTAATGACTTATTAACTAGAATAGTAGCTCACTTATGTCCATTTTAATTTAACCCCATTTTCAAGGGCTTCTTACTTAATTGTACATGTGACAAAAAGTTCTTTCAACAAAAATGATTGTATGTATATGTAATGTATATGTGTGTATCAATATTTTACAAGTAGTTATGTAATGTATCATTGTTGTATAAATAGTTATGTAATGTATCAATATTGTATAAATAGGGTATAATCATGTGCATATGATGTACAACTATATATGTGTATACATTCATATACAATATTTACTTACACATTGAGATCAAATTTTAAAGTCATTTCATCATTGTGAGTTGCCCAATTTGAAGTGTGTGTATTAAAAATAAGTGAGGAGTTTTATCTTGATATAGAAGATAAGTTTAGTGTATACAACTCAATTCCCATTTATATCATCTAATAAAATTTATATCTTTATTCTTAAAAACATTATCTTTTTATTTAAAAAGCATGCAAATTTTAATCATTTTTTAATATTGAAAGACAATTATTCTTTAATTACCTACAATATATATATATATATATATATATATATATATATATAGTTGTCAAGAAATATGATGTGAAATTTTGTTGTCATTTCAAAATTGAGGTGGAGTCAATATATAGTAGGAACATGATACACACTCACAATCACACTTAGGTGCAACTAATCATTTAACTTCAAATAGTAGAAACATGATACACACTAATATTGACTCATGATAAACACACCTCAATTAATAAGAATCATTATTCTCTTTCCCTCTTTATTATTGTAGTTTGATTAATTGATTTGCATTATTATCTAATTATTTTTATAATTTCTGCATAATCAAAAAATCAATTAGACTTGAATTAATTATTTTACTTGGGATCTCAATCTTATAAGTATTTGGTTAACCTAAAAAATAAATTTAAGGTTAAATAACATCCCTAGGAGTTTGTTTTGTTGCCAAATTCACAGTAATAAATACCAACTAAAAATTATCTTTACAATTTAAAAATATAAATTACTTTTTAGTTGCACATTATAATAAAAATGTGGTGTAATGGAGCGAATTATTTTTTTCTTAATCAGAATTCTTAGTTTCGAGTTCTGGTATAAGAAAAATCTTGGTGGGGTTCGTTTCCCTCGAATATACCCTTCACAATAAGAATCTAATTAATCCAGCTTTAATACGAGTATCAGATATTAAATGAAAAAATGAGTTAAATAAAAGTGAATGCAAAAGCTTTCATTTATTTATTCTCTCTATTGCACCAGATGATTTATGGTTACACATACAATTATATATTATTTATTGCAAAATTAATTTTTGTCGTACAATTCTAGTATGATTAGATGGTAGAGGGTAGAGTAAATGACCTTTACATATTTTAGGTGGAAAAGCATATTTAATCTGAATTGAAAAACATTTATTTGATCATAGATTTTCAAAATAAAATTTTTAGATTTTTATATTTGAATTACAAAAATGTGATTTTTGAAATTTGAATCAATAATTTTTTTTAAAAAAAATCAGAAGTGGGCCATTTTGATTAAAAGTGGGTCAATTTGTATTTGGATATGCTTCTCACTTAGAAAAAATTATGAAGTTCAGTGAGAGAAAGTCTCAAAAATTAGTCTGAGCCTAAATTTTTGAACTTGAAAATATTTGTAGATTAAATTTTAAAAGTCTACAAAAATTGAGCGATAATATATTGTCAAATTATGTCACGCTCCAACTCATCGGGTTATGCGAACAATCCCTCTAATACCTAGATAAACATTAAAACCATGGAAGTAAGCAAAATTCAATTTATCACCTTGTTTTAAACACAAAATGATTCTTAATTCTTATAACAATAAAATATCTCTGAAAATATACAGAATCCTTCTTAGCACTAGTCTAAACAGGTATGAGAGTTTCTAATAGAATGCAATATCTGAAAACAATAAGACACAAACTCAACTCTAGAGAGACGTAAAAATTGTTGGAGACCGTCATTTTCTACCCTTAAGAAATCTTACTAATACTGCAATCAGTTTATGCAAAGTGTCTTAATAAGTGTAGTATAGAAAAAAAAACACGTAATGATAAGCATCATTGATCGACACAAATTCACCATATAATATCACGTAAATAATCAAAGAAAATGTGAAACTTGAAAATATAACCACCCTTACTATTACGTAATATTACCTTTGAATTCATATATTCTAACTCAAGTCAACAATAATTACTCTATAAATTTTTCAATTAGTTTGTACTATCCAAGAATCCCTAAAATATCACTACCATGTTTTTCACATAAGCCTCTTCAGACATTTAAACACACAATTTTGAGCATTCATGGATCAACATGTAACAACTATATTATGAAGTGTAAAATTATGCTCACTCGTAGAACGAACACGTGAACAATCAAACATGTACCACTTGTGGCATCCAATTTAATCAATATTGAACCTATTATAGATGTGATATCTTAATTAATCGATATATAAATATGTCACATCAGACATGGTATTCGTGTCAATTGATAATATGTACCGCGCGTAATATCTGAGTCAATCAAAAGATATCACGTGGCAGTCGAGCCAATCAATAATATGTACTAGGTGTCGCACCTGACTCAATCGAGAGATATTTTGTGCTAGATATGGTATACGAACCAAATAATAATACGTACCAGTTGTGGTACCCGAGTCAACCGAGTATCACACGTCACATAATCACAATGAGTACGATCACATTTTTAAAACACCATCAAACAGGACAATTTTATCATATGAGATCGCAACAAGATATCGTTTCAGTTTAATCCTTCTCATCTCCCTAATAACCACGTATTGTATAAGTAATACCAATGAAACTGTAAACTAAAAATAAAATCGACCATCGTCTACCCGAAACAAGTCTTCTTATACAATTTTCATTTCATAGTCTAGTTACCCATAGATTACCAGCCCTAGAATAATACCTAACAATTATCATAAGGTCAAAATGATACAATCTTAGTCTTCACAAGAACCCTTCAAACACTTAAACACAAAATTCTTGCCATGGATCAACATGTAACAATTACATTATGAAGAGTAAAATCCGATTCACTCATAGATTGAACACACAGATGAACAATCAACATATAACAAACATAATGTTATATTACATATATCATGAGTTGTATTTGAGTCAATTGATAAATATCTTGTAATTGACGTGGTACCTACATCAATCGATAATATGTATCATGTGTGATATTTGAGCCAATCGATAATATGTATCAAATATTGTACCTGAGATAACCTAGAGATATCTTGTTATAAGCACGGTATTCGAGCCAACCGATAATATGTACCAGGCATGGTACCCAATCCAATCAAGAATCACACATCACATTATCACAATCATAATGAATACAATCACATTTGTAGAACACTACAAATATGACAAGTTCACTATATGATATTGACAATACGATAACATTTCAATTTCATTCTTTTCATTTCTCTAACATGCTATCGAAATAATTAAAATGCACATATAACGTAAATGAGAAACAAATTCAACCATCACCTACTTGAGGTGACTCTTCCTATATAATTCTTTTTCAACTGAACAAAAGAGTAAAATAATAAAACTTGTGTTTTCTAGGTTTCTCTCGCCAGCCCGCTACAATGGCCATGGAACTACTACAACAGAGGTGCCATAACGAAAAAATGTTCGATATGATGAATGATGTAATGTCGGATCAAATTCAAATTTTAAAGTTTTCGTCATATCATCTCAAATTTAATTTGACAGTACATTTCAAAAAATTTCAAGATTATATACAAGTTGTCTTTTGATTAATGACGAAATATGTAGTTACAAACACCAAGTACATGGCTCCAACTTGATTGAAAGTTGCTCAAAGACGAAAAATGCACATGTCACTCAATTCTATCAGAGAGATTTTTAAAAGATAAAGTACTTAAATATTGATATATAATCACTAACCAAGCGATTCGAATTTGATTGAAAAGTTCCTCAAAAAGTAACATGCATGCTTGGTTCAAATCTAATCAAATTTAATGATCAAATAAATTTTAAATTAAAATCTTTAAAATTTGAACAAATTTATGATCAAACTTTGAAGTCTAATTCATAGACCTATAGTTACCTATCAAATAACTCATACTTGATTAAATAGTTGCTCAAAGAAGGAAAATACACATACCATACAAATTTAATCAAATATAATTGTCATATTTAAAATCTATTTTCTTTTTTAAAAAAACTGATCAAATATAATGATTTGAATGTTTTTTAGAAAATAAGTTAAGATTTCATAACCAATAATCACTAAGTAAATGACTCAAATCTAATTGAAGAGTTGCTCAAACGATTAATTTAAAATCAAATAATTAAATATAACGGTCATACTTAAAAGCTTTTTTCTTTTTTTTAAAAAAAAAACTAAAAAAACTGATCAAATATAATGATCAAATGTATTTTAGAAAATAAGTTAAAATCGGTTTCATAACCAATAATCACTAAGTAAATGACTCAAATTAATCGAAGAGTTGCTCAAACGATTAATTTAAAATCAAATATATTATAAAAAATTAATCAAATATAATGGTCATATTAAAAGCTTTTTTCTTTTAAAAAACAAAAAGATTAATCAAATATAATGATCGAACGTATTTTAGAAAATAAGTTAAAGAAACACTAAATAAATGACTCAAATTTAATTGAACAAATAATTTAAATTTGATCAAATAAATTTTAAGAAAGTAAATCTTTAAAAATATAATCAAATTTTATATCCAAAATCATTTTAAGAACAAGTCTTAAAATCACTAACCAAACTCGAATTCTATTGAAAAATTGCTCAAAAAAATAAATTCACATTATTCAAATATGATCAACTTTAAAAAGATTAGAACCAATTTGATTAAATATATATTAAAAAAATAAAATATAAATTTAACCCATAAATCTATTATCACTAATTAAATAAAAAGTTTAATTCCCAAAAAGTAAAATACACACGCCATAAATGTGGGTGCACATGTTTGTGTCATCCCATCTTACAAAACGTGTCAAAGTGAAACTTCCCTTTTTCCTCATTCAATAAAATCCCTTTTTATTCTCTTTTTAAAATAAATACTCACAGAAAAGGCATGCCGACTGTTTCTCATATACATATTTAAAAAATTAATAAAATTAAAAATAAGTTAAAACTTATATGACTTAAACCTTGTTTTTTACGTGAATTTAATTACTTTTACAAATTTATCTTAAATAACATAAAATATAAAAATCATAAATTAAAATTGTAAGTCACGAGTGTCATGCTTATAAGTCACGAGTTATAAGCCTGTCGAAATAGATTCTTAATGCAAGCCCAACCATGGTTATCTATTTAACCCTTTAAAAACCTAAAACCATAGTTTATACAAAACATGCAGTTTGGATTTAGAAGAGACATACCCTTAATGCCCTCTTCTCCAATCTCCTATCTTCCCTCTTTTCTTTGCAAAGATGAAAAGAAAAAATGATGTTTGAGCAAAAATTTGAATTTTTTAGTTTGAGGATTTCAAATTCCTCACAAGGGTGATAAGAGTTTTTGCTTGCTCTACTGCTTCTTGAACTGCAAAAACTGGTTTGTTTCTCTTTTTATGTTCATTTTCATATCAAAGTTTATATGATATTTTGTCTTTATGTAGTTAATGGTTACTTGGGGTTTCAAGATTTTGAGATCTGAATGTGGGGTTGTTGAATTTTGGGTATTTAAAGAAGAAAGATTGAATCTTTTTGAGGTTGAGGGGTGAGATAGATTTTGTTTTGGATTTGATTGAAAAGGATTTGTGTGTGTGTTTTTTTTTTTTGAAATATTTTGTGGGGTTTATATCAAATTGGAGGAGAGTTGAAGTTTTTAGCATCTGGGGTTTTGTTAATATTTGTTAGAAATGACTATGTTGTGGAGTGATGAGGATAAGACTATGGTGGCAGCGGTATTAGGAACAAAAGCTTTTGATTACTTGATGTCTAGTTTAGTTTCTGCTGAATGTTCTTTAATGGCAATGGGGAGTGATGAGAATTTGCAGAATATGCTATCAGATCTTGTGGAACGTCCGAATGCAAGTAATTTTAGTTGGAATTACGCCATTTTTTGGCAGATTTCGCGGTCTAAGTTGGGGGAGTTGGTGTTAGGATGGGGAGATGGTTGTTGTAGGGAAGCTAGGGAAGGAGAGGAATCTGAACTTACTAGGATTCTCAATATACGCCTCGCGGATGAGGCTCAACAAAGGATGAGGAAGAGGGTTCTTCAGAAGTTGCATATGTTTTTCGGTGGAACAGATGAAGATAACTATGTGTCTGGATTGGATAAAGTCACTGATACTGAAATGTTCTTTCTTGCTTCAATGTACTTTTCGTTTCCTCGAGGGCAAGGTGGTCCGGGGAAATGTTTTAGTGCTGGTAAACATGTGTGGTTATCAGATGTTATGAGGTCGTCTGTAGATTATTGTTCTAGGTCTTTTCTGATGAAGTCTGCTGGTATGCAAACAGTTGTTTTGATCCCAACTGATATAGGGGTTGTGGAATTGGGATCTGTACGAACTATACCAGAAAGCTTGGAGCTTGTAAATTCAATAAAATCTTGCTTCTCATCGTTTTTGGCTCAAGTTAGGGCTAAGCAAGCAGCAGTTGTAGCTGAGAAAAAGAATGGAAACAATTCTGTGATTCCCAGCTCTTTTCCTTTTGATCAGTCAAAGGAAAATCCGAAGATTTTTGGGCAGAATTTAGAATCTGGTTCTACCGAGTTTAGGGAAAAACTTGTTCGCAGGAAACCGGTGGATGGGCCACTGGAAATGTACAGAAATGGAAACAGGGCTCCCATCATAAATACACAAAATGGTGTACGCCCCGTATCATGGGCTTCATTTGGTAATGTAAAGCCAGGGAACTCGGTGGAGCTCTATAGTCCTCAGGCACCACCAAACAACTTACGAGAGTTTGTCAATGGTGGAAGAGAAGAGCTCCTGTTAAATAGCCTCCAGCATCAAAAGCCTGGTGGAATGCAAATAGATTTCACCAACTCAAGACCCGTTGTTTCTCCAGTGCCCACTGTTGAATCCGAGCATTCAGATGTTGAAGTTTCATGCAAGGAAAAACATGCAGGACCAGCTGATGAAAGGAGGCCTCGAAAGCGTGGAAGAAAACCAGCCAATGGAAGGGAAGAGCCCCTCAATCATGTAGAAGCTGAGAGGCAACGGAGGGAGAAGCTGAACCAGCGGTTTTATGCATTACGAGCTGTTGTTCCAAATATTTCCAAAATGGACAAAGCTTCCCTCTTAGGAGATGCCATTGCTCACATCACTGACATGCAGAAAAGGATCAGGGACGCGGAATATAAGCTGGAAAGGCGAGGAAGCACCTCTGTGGATGCAGCTGATATCAACATTGAAGCCGCCAGTGATGAAGTCATTGTAAGAGCTAGATGCCCACTGGGAACCCATCCTGTAGCAAAAGTCGTTGAAGCATTCAAAGAGACACAGGTCAGCGTTGTTGAGTCAAAACTTGCAGTGGGGAATGATACAGTATATCATACATTTGTGGTCAAGTCCAGTGGACCCGAACAGCTAACGAAGGAAAAGCTAATGGCTGCATTTTCTGGTGAATCAAACTCTCTCTAGACATTCTCATCGCTCCGTAGGATAACAAAGGCACTATCATTTTAGTCTACATTCCATATCTTTGTTTCTGCAAAGGTTTTGGTATACAACAGTTCAGTCTAGGAATAGAGAAAATAACTAGCTATTGACAAAGTAGCGGCAATTCTTTCCTATATCTGTTTATAGTATACATGCTTGTCAAAAGAAAGCTGGATTGAATCGCTCTGTAAGCTTAAATCTCTTTTGCTTATGCTAGTTTTTTCACATTTTTACTTGGTGTTGTTACTTGTTGAGTTAATTACTTCTCTAGAATCTTAAGTCCAGGTTTTTTTTTTTGCTAGTCTAGCATGAAGCTAATCAAGTATAACATGTTATGTTGCTTCACTCTTCAAAAATATCGACAGTTGCATGTCAGATCTTTCAAAAGTTAGTGCTTTTTCTTTTGGAGAATTTGAGTGACATTCATGTGCCTAGAGATCTTGAACCTAATATATATCCTTTTTGAGAAATGTTGGTCTTATGATTCTTGATGATATAAAAAGAATGGTACTATTGGAACTTGCTTGAACACGAATAACTCCATTTGATATTCTATGTACCCCTTACGGGACCTGATGTATTTTCATTTGTTTAAGTCTTGATGGATATTTGTGTTGGGGAAGAATATAGTCGAGATGTTCTATGTACCCCTTACGGGATTCGATGTATTCTCATTTTTTTAAGTCTTGATGAATGTTTGCGTTGGAGAAAAATACAGTCGAGATGTGTGGAAGCTAGTTTTGGCCCCCACCATTAGAATAAAGAATATATATTTTATTTTTTTGTAATTTAGGGTGGAAAAGTAAGTGGCTAATAAATGGTTTCATTAAGCATGCCAAAAACATGTGAAAGTGTGGGTGGTGGAAGTTGGAAAAAATAAATTACGGTTTTTTCAACGAGGAAAAAGTGATAAAGTAATTTCATAAACGTTTAGAATATGACCATAATTAGTATAGTTTTGGCATTTATAGTCCATCTTTAATTATTAAACTACTACTGTTTGTGTGTGTTTTTCAAACTTTTTATTGTGAGTTTTTCTTTTAATGGCACATTTAAGAGTACTATATGCCGGCTGGTTAAATGTTTTACTAGATTCAGACGTGATATTTCAAGTTTATTATTTCCTCATCACTCATTTAACGTCCTTAACCTAGTAAAACATTTTCCTTTATATCGTACACACTCTTTAGGGTCATTTGGTTAGGAATAAGTTATTTCGAGATAAGTTATTCTATCATGTATATGAGATAACTAATTTCATCACTGTGAAAAAATGGCGAGACAATTAAATAATCCAACGACTATATAACACCTCCAGTCAAACGTGAGATAAAAATAACTTTATATTTTATATTGAAATTATTATATCTTATATTTTATACTAAACAACAAACAAAAAGTCGAAGTGGAATTATGCTTACATGGTCATAAATATATTTAAAAGAGAGGCATATCTTCTAAAATCTAAATAGCATGCATGCAATAATACAAAAAAAAAATAGAAAAACAAAGAGATTCATGTGAATTTCTTTTTCTAGTGTTAATATTCATTAAGATTCCTAATTGGACATTAGTACAATAGCTATATACCTAATCTAAGAAAGCAACAAAAGGAAAATAATATTTTCATTTGATGAGATAGAGAGTGGGGTCATGGCCCATGGGGGTAAGGACTACTTTGTTCATCGATTAACTATATTTTACTAAGGAACTATTAAAGGTTTGGTGATTAGTTTTTGTACAAACTTGTTTTCGAGATGGAGTTTTGAAGTACTGATAAAGTTATCTTTATGTGACCTATAAATCAAAAGTTGTTAGCCACTAAATAAATACATGTGTTAGGGTAGAGTCCTTAAATCACACTCTAGGGTGTATGTTGGTTCAAGCAGCGAAATTAGTCGTTAATGTTTGTGTTAAGATAATCTGTTCAAATCGTATTTCATGAGATGTATCTTTGCCAAGAACATGGGGTTGATACTTATATGAAAATAGCATGTCTAAATTATACTTTTTAAAATACAGTATTTACTCGAGTTATGTATAAACATGAAATACTTTGTATATCGGAAGCTGACAATTATGTCTTTCATGCTATTCCAATATGTTAGGTTATCAATCTGTTTTTGCCCATAAAGTTTGTTGAGGTATATCTTAACATATATAATTAAAAAAATCAGAATAAAAAAAATAAGCATGTGGCAAAAAAATTCCTATTTTTTTCTTTCTTAATTAATTCAATTAAAATATCTATAAAAATAATTGCTAGACTTTTTTCAATGGAAAATTTAATATTTTTTCCATAGTGACAATGCATTGAGTGATGAAAATTGACTATTCAAGTTTGACAATACACAATTGAGGCCTAGCTATAAATAACTACCATAATTTCTTTTCATTTTTTTATTTTTTGAGGATCAACATCAATAAAAGTACTTGCTTATTATTTTTTTTTCTAATTTTTAGATTTACATCCAATAGTAATTTTGCCCTGAGCAATAGATTTAGAGATCATGATCTTAATTAAACATCAAAGGAATTTTTCTTATGTCAATAGGAATTTGGACGAATTGATTTGTTTGTTTTGTATCAATATAGATTTAATTTGGTTGGATATTGTTATTAAGAATATGTTTTTGTTTCTCACACAGAAATATTAAATATAATTCAAATTCAAAAGTTAGTTAAAATATCAGAAAAATTCAAATCACATTAAAAAGGTCACTCACTTATATAGGAATGATACATGTTAGGACTCTTCACGCATGTCATTATATTATATCAGATTTCACGTTAAAGTCTCACGCCGAATTCGCTCTTTATAAAAATAATTTTATATTCAGAATTCAAATTTAAAATCTATACTTAAAGATAAATGAATACTTATTATCTCATCATTACTCTAGTTACTATATCAAAAATGATATTTTGCTATAATTAACAAATGACAATAGTTTAATTGTCATTAAAATATATTTTTAGCAGTAACTAACGATCTTTGTATTGGCCCTGAAACTTTTAGATCTAATAACAATTAATTAATATTGATAAAAATTCTATCAGTATATTTTTGCCGCTAAAAATTGTTTTTATTTTGGTGAGTTGGTTATGAAGTTGTACCCCTATTTCGCGTAGAACGTTTTACATCCAATGATTAAATATATATATATATA
>NC_028641.1:72579477-72628939 GCF_001406875.1 Solanum pennellii
TATATATATATATTATATCCTGTCTACACACTTCTATTGACTGATGTGATGACTCAACTCCACCACCAAATCAATCCCTTTTAATTAGCCTTTTGTTGGTTAAATATTATCCCACTTGTTTCATTCTTATATTATATTATATAATAATTAAATAATTCATTGCTTTTGGGGTTCAAAACGACACTATCCAACGAATTAATTTTTTAGCAAAAATTATTTACTAACAATAATAAAATTATTGATATATTACATATGCTGATAATAATTAATATAATATAAATATTTATGATTCGCATTTTATATGAACAATGCTAAAAAATATTACTCGAATTTTGCATTTCCAAGATGAGAGAACAATTCTATTTCTAACTTTAGGAAGGCACATATAATGCCATATTTCCTATTAAATAACCTATAATTGTACGGTTAGGTAGAATAGTAAGTGTTCGATTATTCCTAATTAGATATTTTAATTTGAGGTCTGAATGTGGAATCATTTTTGTTAGAGAGTTTTTATATCTATACTTTTTGATGTGCGAGACTTTTCAATGTAAATTCAAATTTGATCAGACTCCAATTATCATGATAGAAATTGCTTATATATGATTTGATTACATGTGCATCATGAATTGTTTGAATATATTAATTAAGAAGAAATTGAAAGTCAAATATGTATGGTGGTGATGAGATATAAGTGTGAGGTAGTTGAGAAGTTAGTTAAGTCACAAAATAATCAAGGGTAGTATAGACCTTTTATATTGTTTGTTGTAACTAATTTCTTTCAACTTAGTTAGATTATTAGAAGCTACATTCTATAAATTGTATTTTGCAGCATTGTAATAGTTAGTCTTTGATCTCAAACAATGAGAGATTTTCTCTTTCTTTCTTAGCTTCTTGTTAATGGAGTTTTGGGTTAATTTCATCTATTGATTTTTTGTTCATGGTATCAGAGCCACACACAGTGATTACTGTGACGAACGATTTCAATTGAGAATCATATAATCAAGATACAGATTCACAGATTCATCAGTTTGTTAGTTGATTTACAATTTTCTACACAATTTTTGGGTGAAATCTGTAGGTGATTGATGAGTGATTATGCAAACAATTATTGATCAACATCAAATCAGGATAACAAATGGAAGCACAGTTGCAGATTCAATTCAAGACAACAATGGAGAAAACACAAGTGTATCAATTTCAATACCCAATTCTGTAATTGGCCAAGGTATTGACTATAATCATCCTCTTTTCCTTAGTCCTACAGATTTGAGTGGAGTGAGTCTTATTTCGTTTCAATTACTTGGAATTGAGAACTACTCTCTATGGAATAAATCAATTACACTAGCACTGATAGGACGCAATAAGTTGGGGTTAATTGATGGAACCTGTAGTAAAGAGATGTTCAATGAAGAATTATGGGGATAATGGGAGAGAGTAAATGTTGTAGTACTGTCCTGGTTGATGAACTCAGTGTCAAAGAGTTTACTAAGTGGAATTGTGTTTGCTACAAGTGCTTCTCATGTTTGGAGTGATTTAAAGGAAAGGTTTAATAAAGTAGATGGGTCGAGAACCTATAGTCTTCATAAAGACATTGTGCCACTACAACAGGGGATTGTTTCTGTTTTTGTGTACTATACAAGGCTTAAGACATTGTGGGATGAATTTGAAGTTGTTGTTCCTTCTCCTGGATGCAATTGTGCTAAATCGAAAGAGTTTGTAGATCATTTGAGTAGACAGAAGCTGTATCAGTTTTTAATGGGGCTTAATGAGACCTATCACCAAGCTAGAAGTCAAATTTTAATGATGAGTCCCTTACCAACTGTTAATTATGCTTATGCTATGATAATAGGAGATGAGAGTCAAAAGGCTGTAATTTCACAAATTAGCAACGTGAGTCGGAGTTCTGAAAGTGTTTGATTTTATGGCTACGTACTCTAAAGCTGGTGCTGGTTCTACTTCAGGAGTAAATCAAAGGTTTAACAGAAACACTCTTCTCGTTTGTGATTTTTGTAAATGAAAAAGTCATAGTAAAGAATTTTACTACAAAATTGTGGGATATCCACCTGACTTCAAGTCAAAAAGAAAGGTTCAAGATGTCCCTTCAGGATACAACAATTCTAGTACAAATGGTGTATCTTCAGGATACAACAATTCTAGTTCAGGCCAGACTCATTTTTCTTATGGCTTAAACACTAATGTGCATGAAGCAGGATGGGAACTGAAGTCATCTGCTACTGCACAAAGTGAGCATGCTAGAGTGGATAGTAACAGTACTTCTAAGGCAGTAAGTAAATCAGAAATGGATGTGAAACAATTACTGAAGGGTTGTGCATTCACAAAAGAACAATATGATCAATTCTTAGAGGTCTCACATAAAATCAAGGCACTGCATCATCTGATAACAATACCACTTTTGTTGCTCACACTGGAGGTAAATCCTTGTTTGTTTCTAAGAATAACGAAGTATGGATTGTGGATTCTGGTGCAACAAATCACATGGTTTCTAATATGAATATGTTTATAAAAGGATCTGTGTCAAAATTGCAGATTCCTAAAATTGTATATCTGCCTAATAGAGGTACTACTCAGGTTACTCATGTTGGTTCTTGTGCATTAATAGATAGGAGTGTTATCTCCAATGTATTTTATTTACCTGATTTCAAGTATAACTTGATGTCTGTGAGTAAGTTGATAAAGGAACTTGGTTGTTCAGTTACATTCTTCCCTAATTTCTGTGTTCTTCAGGAACTTTACAATGGGAAGGTGAGAGTGGTTGGTAAAGAAACAGGTTGTCTGTATACTCAAAATTCTGGAAGTGATGAAAAGAATATTGTATTGACAGTAACTCAAGTTCCATTTGATATGGAGTTGTGGGACCAAAGGCTTGGACATGTGTCATCTGTAGTACTAGCTAAAATGTTTGATTTGAATATCAATAATATGTGTAAGGTTTCAAAATGTTTAGTTAGTCCTTATGCAAAACAGACTAGACTTACCTTTCCTTCTAGTAGTATCAAAAGTTGTAATAGCTTTGACTTGATTCATGTTGATGTTTGGGGTCCTACAATACATCAACTTTTGATGTCAACAAGTAAATTTCTACCATTGTTGATAATTTTTCAAGGATGACTTGACTCTTGTTACTTAAACACAAGTTTGATGTGTGTGTGGCACTAAAAGTTTTTCTGCAGTATGTTAAGAATCAGTTTGCTAAATAAGTCAAGGTGATAATATATGACAATGGTACTGAGTTTGTAAACTCAGTCTGTACTACAATGTTTCAAGAATTAGGGATTATTCATCAAAGGTCTTGTCCTTATACTCCTCAGCAAAATGGGGTAGCTGAGAAGAAGCATAGACATTTACTAGAAGTGACGAGGGCAATAAGATTTCAAAAAAAGATTTCATTGAAGTATTGGGGACATTGTGTTCTAGCTGTAGTCTATCTAACCAATAGAATTCCTAGTAGTGTGCTTAACTATCAAAGTCCTTATGAAAAGTTATATGGAAGTCAACCTAGATTGACACACTTGAGAACTATTGGGTGTCTGTTTTTTTCCAAAAATCCAGTTGAACATGACAAAATGATGCCAAGGTCTAAGTCTGCAGTTCATATGGGATATTCAGAGACATAAAAAGGTTATGTTTTGTTTGATCTTACTGCCAAGATATTCTTTGTTAGCAGAGATGATATATTTAGAGAGGATATTTTTCCTTTCTCACAGATCAAGATGCCAGAAAGACATGTCTTATTTCAAAATCCACTCCCAAATTCATCTGTTCTAGTTGATAACTTCACTACTCATGTTTTCAAAACACCTAGTTCTATCAATAATGAACCATCTTGTCTTGAAGATACATTTGTGCTACCAGATGTTGAGAATATTCTATCAGATGTTTCTGATCAAGTTGAAGAACCAGTTCCAACAGTCACAGAAACTCTTATACCAGTTGATATAAGAAGATCTGCAAGAATCAAACATACTCCTGCATAGCTCAAAGATTTTGTTTCCTCAAAGTTACATTCAGAAGTGCAATATCCTGTGTGCAATTATATTAGTTATAACCATCTTTCTCCTACTTATCAGTCATACATTGCTGCTACATCTTCAGTACAGAACCTACTACCTATTCATAGGCTGTGACAGATACTAGGTGGATAGATGCTATGAAGACTGAGATTCAAGCCCTTGAAGATAATAAGACTTGGGAGATAACTGACCTACCACCAGGAAAGAAACCTATTGGCTGCAGGTGGGTTTACAAGGTTAAGTACAAGTCCACAGGTGAAATAGAAAGGTTTAAAGCAAGACTAGTTGCTAAGGGGTATAGTCAGCTAGAAGATATAGACTATCAAGAAACTGTTTCACCAGTTGTGAATATGGTGACTGTGATAACAGTAGTGTCTTTAGCTGCTTCAAGACACTGGAACATTCATCAAATGGATGTGTTCAATGCCTTCTTGCAGGGTGATCTTGTAGATGAAATTTATATGCAGCTTTCTCAAGGCTTTGTTAGTCAAGGGGAGAAAGCATGCAGACTAACAAAGTTATTATATGGACTTAAGCAGGCTCCAAGACAGTGGAACCATAAGTTGACTGGAGCTCTTACTACTCTCAACTTTAAACAAAGTCAATATGATCATTCTTTATTTGTCAATAAGTCAGAAGCAGGTATGATTGTGGTGTTAGTATATGTGAATGATATGATGATTACGGGCAGCAGTTTGGAGTAAATAGACAAAGTTAAAATTGCAGCAGACTTTTAATATGAAGGACTTAGGTGAACTGAAATTTTTTTTGGGCATTGAGTTTTCTAGGTCAGCAGAGGGTATATTGATGCATCAAAGAAAGTATGCTTTGGAACGTATAGCTAAGGTTGGGATGTCAGCAGCTAAACCTGCAGTTACTCCTATTGATGCTAATGTTAAACTAACTTCAAAACAGTATGATGAGCATGTGAAAAATCATGGAGCTTCTGAAGATCCTCTAGACAATGTATCAAAGATTAATTGGCAAATTGTTGTATCTGAACATGACAAGGCCAAACTTGTCTTTTAGCACACAAAACCTAAACCAGTTCATACAACAGCCAAAGAAATCTCACATGGATGCAACCTTAAGAGTAGTGAGATATCTGAAAACACATCCTGGACAGGGGCTATTGTTTTCAAGCTCTTCTGATGAAATAGTCACTGCATTTTGTGATGCAGATTGGGCATCTTGCCCACTTACTAGAAGATCAGTAACAGGTTATGTTGTGAAGATAGGGAACTCTTTTGTGTCTTGGAAGGCAAAGAAGCAAACTATAGTTTCCAAGAGCTCAGCTGAAGCTGAATACAGGAGCCTTGTCTCCACAGTGTCAGAATTAATTTGGTTACTTGGATTAGTTAGAGAAATAGTAGTTGAAGTACAACTACCACTTTAAGTATATAGTGACAGTAAAGCTGCCATACAGATTGCTGCGAATCCAGTATATCATGAGAGGACAAAGCACATTTAAATCGATTGTCATTTTATAAGGGAAAGACTACAACAAGGTTTGATCAAGGTTAACTACCTTCCTACACAAGAGCAGCCTGCAGATGTATTGACAAAAAGGACTATCAAAGTATCAACATGAATATCTCTTATCCAAATTAGGTGTCTTAAACATCTTTTGAACCACCTAACTTGAAGGGGAGTGATGAGATAGAAGTGTGAGGTAGTTGAGAAGTTAGTTAAGTCACAAAATAATCAAGGGTAGTATAGCCCTTTTGTATTGTTTGTTGTAACTAATTTCTTTCAACTTAGTTAGATTGTTAGAAGCTAGATTCTATAAATAGTATTTTGCAGCATTGTAATAGTTAGTCTTTGAGCTCAAACAATGAGAGATTCTCTCCTTCTTTCTTAGCTTCTTATTAATGGAGTTTTGGGTTAATTTTATCTATTGATTTTTTGTTCAGGTGGCCTTTTAATTATTTGATAGTATGTATATGGACTTAAAGAAATTTCACAAGTGGTCAAGAGGTGTTAAACAAAAAAATAAGAGCCAATGATAGTTACTAGTAAACACTGCGTTTACCATGCATTAATTTATTAATTTGATATAACTAACGTACGAACACATTAATATTTAGTGCATGGAGAAACGTTCTTTGATCCTTCTACACGTATCACGAATATTCTCATCAGTTATCACAAATACAAAATTTCCAATTATATGAAAAATTTCAAATTTGTTCAAAATAAAAGTAGGAAAACAATTTAGTAGTAGTGATCAATTGCACATGACAAAAACATATGGTGAGCTTAGAAAATAGAGTTTTCAAGGAAGAGAAAGTGATGAAGAAAATTCATAAACGTTTTTCAAACTATATGGAGTAGTTTATAGCCTATGGACCTAGCTAGCAATATATGTTGTGCTATAAGAAAAATAGAGTTTTCAAGTCATGTACTCTTTGTTGACTTATATATAGTAAGTAGTAGTATTATTGAATATGAAAAAAAAAAACATGTGAAGAAAAGTATATGGTTGTGATGTACAAAGGGTAGATTGACTGACTTTTAGGATGATAAATTTCTGAAAATACATGTAACATGACAATATATTAAGCGAATCACACAAAAAAATATTTAATTAAAATTTTATAAATATCAAACAACGAATTAGACTAAAAAGATTCCCTGTCATATCATATCATGATTCATGTTATAATATACAAGTTGATACAAAAGTGGGCACATTGGATTAAGATTAGTCTAATTGAGTAGAAATTACTAATGTATGATTTGATAACATGTGTAGCATGAATTTTATGACTAGTACTCTTAACTTTCACATAAATTATTCATAAAAATAATGAAAATTCCCCAAGTCAATATACTTTAGAGCTTATGGTCCCCCCCCTCCCTTTATTGGAAATTGTTATTTACAAATGGAAAGCACGAGTTGGTCGAATGTTAAGAAAAAAAACTAAAAGTCAAATATGTATGGTGGCCTCTTTACTTGATATAGTACTTATATGGACTTAATTAAGAGATTAGTGGTCAAGAGGTGTAAAAAAAAACAAACGTGAGTGGCTAAAACAAAGAAAATTAAGTATTAGTTCATACAATTTGTAAATAGTTACTTGCATTCGATGGTTTGTATGTATATATAATTTAAAATAAGAAATTTAACTTTACATTAGCGATAACAAATTAAATGAAAATTTATATCACTTATTCAAAATCGAGTTATATGTGTGTATATGGAAATATATGTGTTTAAGAATCTAAATATAACATTTACTGATTGATATATTTGTCAAATAAATTATAAATATTGAGCACTTAGGTTTACGAGTTGATATTTTACGTTGAAGATAAAAATAGGGGAACTTTTGAGGTTAAAAAGAAAGTGATTTGTGGATGTATTTAGTTGACTAGTAGTAGTAGTAATGGTCTATTGAACATGACAAGAAAATGTGAACTAAAGTATGGTTGTGACACTCCTAACCGGAGGCGGACTGATAAGAGTGGATCAAGTACAAAGATTGTTTTAGGCAGACTACGAATTACATATCAAAATTAAATATGCACGTGAAAAGTTAATTTATAAGATATATTTAATCAAATTTACATGGTACGTATGTATATTTTAGGCTCGATATAATATAGTTTGAAAATTAACACGTCTTATTCAACCTTTCTAGTGGAATTTTAGAGGGTCGTTTTGCTAGCATTTGGTTTCATTGACTTTCACATTAATTATGTGAATATAAGCTTTATTGACTTTGTTTACTTGATTTTGATTTTAAGTTCAAAAAATAATTGACAAAATCAAATCGATTGTATAAATATTTATTTTGCACATTCTAATCTTTTACGCTCTTGATTCATAACATCGTTAACATCGATGAGTTAATCTATTATCAGATATTCAAATAATATTAGTTAACTGTGATTAAGCTATACATTAAGGTAAAATTATTACGACAAATTACATAAATATATATCATTTGTTTCAATTATTTCCATTAGCCCCTAATACTTTTTAAAATCTACAAAATCTCTTATTTCTTTAAAGGAAAATGGCCTAAAATGCCCTCAAAGTATTGGAAATGGTACAAAATTATCCTCCATCCACTTATTGACTCCAAAATATCCTTCCCACCCACCTATTGGCTCCAAAATACCCTTGTCATCCACCTTTTGGTTCAAAATTGACCACTTATTTAACGGTTTTAAATTTAAACTATTTAAATATTTTTTTAAATACGTGGCGCTAAACTATTTGTTATAATTTAACTTATTAGTATAATTTATAAATCAATCCACTACCCACCCGTTACTAATTAAACCCCTTCAAATTAATAAACCGATCACATTATTAATGCAACAACAGAAAAGCTACTACCAATTGAGTATTTTTAAAATTTGAGGTGAAAATATCTATAGATTTAAATTATCATACATTCAAGTTTCTAAATAAAAATTACCGATAAACTTAAAGTCTGACTATGTTCATCTTAATTATTCTTACGTCTCAATTATGTGATTTTACTTCATAGGTAAATTTTTTCAAAATAATATATTACAGGTTTTAAAACAAATCATAAATATTTATCCTATTGAAAGTGTCCTCCTAAATAAGCGGTTTAACCTAAATTTAATTGGGGCTTCAATTTGGACTTGAATAAATGGATTTCATTTTTCAGGAATCTATAATTTCATCGTGTTTTAGTAGTGTTTATGGCGATTTTGATATTATAATTGAATTATTAATTAGGTGGGGTTTAGTTAGTAATGAGTGGGTAGTGAATTGGTTTATAAATTATATTAATAAATTAAATTATAACAATAGTTGAATGCCAAACATTTTAAAAAATATTTAAAGAGTTTAATTTTAAAACAATTAAATAAGTGGTCGATTTTGAACTCAAAAGTAGATGACTAGGGTAGTTTGAGCCAATAGGTAGATGAGAAGTGCATTTTGGAGTCAATAGGTGGATTAAGAGTAATTTTGTACTATTTTGAATACTTCAAGGGTATTTTAGGCTCTTTTCCGTTTCTTTAGTATATTCGAGTTGCATATTAATATATCCGAGCTACATATTATATATCAGGGCTAGTTTTTGATGTATTTGAACTACATATTACTGTCGATTCGATATTTATTATATCTGAGCTACATTTATGTAATTGAGCTAGTTTTTATTATATTCGAGCTACATATGAATGTATCCGAGCTTCAATTATTGTATCCGATTTTTTAAATTTTTAAGGAATTAATATAATTATAAACTTATTAGGGATAAATTATATTTTCGTACTAAAACTATGGTATTTATGTAATTTACACAAATTATTAACTATGCTTAAATGATAAAAATAGGAGTATTTAAAAGACATATCTTATATACATTCATTAGATACACACTATATACATGTATTTGGTGTAATTTTTATATACATCGAATACTAGATACATGAGCGAGATATAAGAGTGGCTAGCGAGATAGGAGGGAAGTGAGCGAGATTTGACTATTTATCTCAGGTACATAAAATCACACTAGGTACACACTATATACATATATCTGGTGTGATTTGTATGCATGTATCTGAGATACCATATATGAGAGTGGGAGCGAGGTGGGCGCTAGGAAGACAAGTGAGATTTATCTATGTATTCCTGATAAATGTGAATCAACCTGAATAGATGTATCTAGAACAAATTATATTTAATTTTAACTGCGATACATATATTTAGAAAAATCTAAACACACTAAAATATGATAAGATTATAAAATATTATGTAACTAATTAAGTGATTATTCTTTTATTTTTTGGTGTAGTTTTTCTTATCAGTATTGGAATTTGCTGTTATTCTTTCGTGTGTTTTTTTTTTTGTTTTTTTTTTCTATTTCAAGTAAAATATAATTGTAGAGCAAATAGTGAATTGGACAATTAAAGTTTCAATCGTATAATAGTGATTATTGCATTTGAGTGGAAAATAAATTAGTCATGTGATGTACTTTTTCTGTTTATATTTTTAATTAAAACTTTTCCTTGCTGATCAGTTCTCATGTGATAATTTATTTATGAATTTGAATGTCATGGATAACGACCACTTTATCTTTAAATAATGTTTGGTTTTGCAAAAAAAAAATGATTTGTGGCAGCACCTGATATTTTAAAGTATGAATAAGATTTTGGCATCCTGAAAAAATATACATTAACGAAGAATGTTAAAATTATTTTAACAATTCAAATTTAATATCATTATAGATTTTAAGAATATTTACAGATAATATTAATTGTTATTAAAAATTATATTTAATTATAATTAAACAGTTATCGTTAATTAATTCTTTTTTTACTCCTTTAATCTCTCCCTAATTTCATTTTATAATCTTATCCGTTACAATTTTCATATCAATTTGATTCACAAAAGAATTCTCTCTCTACTAAATCAAATTTAAACTACTCAATAATTGTCTTGTTCAATTTTATTTTTTCTTCTTTATTTCCTGATATAGTGTGTCACCTCCATAGTTATCTTCTTCAATTTTATTTTTTTCTTTTTATTTCTTGATACATACGGATTAAGATACTTACTTTAGTATTATAATACTCAACTAGTCGAAGAAAGATGCATCTAGGACTGTCTAAATAGATTGTGGAAAAAACGCTCAAGAAGACGGAAAAAATTGATCTACTGATGGCTTTGTTAAGAACTTTGGATCGAGATCCATGAATGACGTCTATGTCAATAGTTTAAAAAATAAAGATACGAAGGTAAATGTAGAAAAAAAATGGATGTACATTTATCTTCCAAAGTGAATGTTGAAAAGGAGAAGTCGAAATACATCAAATTGTTGATTTTCTTGTTCATCTTTTTCTGATATATATATGGGTTCAGATTTTTAATGTATCCTGTTGTTTTTGTTTCTTAAATTAATGTATAATACCTTCATTTCAACATCATGATACATTACAATTTCATCATGTACAATATCTCGTGTTTAAATACTATTTTATCTTATGATTATAGTTTGGGATACATTGACTGATTTTTAATGTATCTACTTAACTTTGTTTCTCAAATTAATGTATAATGTCTTTGTTTCAACACTATGATACATTACGATTTTATCATGCACGATATATTATGTGCAAATATTAATTTTGATGCGTAAACTTAATTAGTTTTCATACTTGATACAAACCTTCTACCAAATGTAACATATATACAAGTGTTGCTATGTATCTTCTATCCTGTTCAAATTTAAAAGGATATGTATCTGTGCACAATACATGATACATTAAAGTGTCATACAAGTATGTATCGAATTCATAAATGGTGATACGTAAATGTTATTATCAAAAGTTTGTTTAGTTTGAGGCAATATATGAGGATCTTGAAGATCATGTACACAATAATTTGTCATTTAAATAGTGCTAATATCAAATACACTTTTATCAAACACAACTGTAGAAATTGTGTGTTGATACACAATAGAACACAATATTACATCTATTAAATCATATTACTGATACATGATACTCTATATTGTATCGGATACACAACATTCTATTTTTGCATGAGCAAATACACAATTTTTTAGACATGATATGTAAATTTGAATTTATACTAATGGTATCTACTACGTGGAAACTACCACAAAGTAATGTATCGGTCTCAAACCTAACATTTGTATGGACAACAATTACTTATTTAATGTATCTAGTAGAAATATAACATTTATCAATTTAAACAAGATACATAAATAGTAATGTATTTATAAATCTATCCATATCGAAAATAAAATTCAAAAAAACGATTACGTAACATTACAAAAGGTATGAATGATCTATCAAAGTGATGCCTCTCTTTAGCATTTGTGGTTGTTGTATTAATGCATAATAAATACATGGAAAATCCCAACTCTTGTTTCTTCACCTCAACGATGTATTAGATCTTTAAATTTTTCAACAGCTTATCGATCTTTAATTCAACTGCAATGGTTGACTTGAGATTCATAAATTAATATTTTGACCAACAACAATTTCATCACTTTTGTATCATTCATACCTCACCTCACTTTCTCATATTTTGAAATGTCTTAACAAGATCGACATGTTCATGTTGTATCAGTGCAATTTGTCGACAAGTTTGATTCAAAAAATTGAGATTTTTTTTAGAAAGAATCAGAAGAAGAATTTTAAGATACATTAAATAGATTTTAATGTACTTCGAAATACAAATTAAAATGGTAAGTAACTTCTTTGATCATCTCCTACTATGATGCCCACGATCGAGATGGGATGAAGAGGAGACCAAGCAACATAATCAACATTTTCCTATGATTTTCTTCTGCTATATATCGGATTTTCAAGTTTTTCCTCATCTCATCTATATACTGCAATGGTGAATTTGAGATTCACACAAAATTATTTGTCCAACTAGTATTCATTATGCATCTTATCAAATTTTCGACAAATTTGAATGATTATTTGATGAACATGAGACGATGAATAGAAAGAAAAAAATAAATTTGAATTTGTTGATTCTGGAAGGATTTGCATCTGACTGAATATTTAGAAGGGAATTGATGGAAGAAAATTTGAATTTTGAATTGATTGAAGTTATTACCATTTGAGAGAGATTGACATTAAATTGATTAGCGTGATTTGGGAAACTCACATTCAAAATGGATTCTCTTTCCGTGTAACTGAATTTGTTTTAATGTATTGAAATTTATGTATCCAACTCGTTTGCTATGTATCCGGATAGCACTTATATTGAGGGTTTTTTTAAAATTGAAAAATAGTAGAGATAGAATGTAATTTAGATCAGCACACTATGGGATTTAGGTAAGTTATACTTAAAATGATAGTCCAGATCATTGGACCAATTACCCTATACTGAATATTGGAAAAAATTATACAATAATGTAAATTTTTTCTTTGTATTTATTATATGTAACTATAATTAAAAAATTATATTACATAGTTATACTTCAAGATTTTATAGGAATTCTCTCCTTTTATGCTCTCCTGTCTTGCTTACTTGTCCCTCTTCCTCTCTCTTCATTTCTTACTCCCTTTATCTCTCTATGTATTTATATTGAAATTTTATGATACGATATAAAATTTGATCCCTTATTATATATGGGTAATTTTTTTGTTCTTCTTCCGAAGTGATCAACAAAGATAATTAGGAGTCTTTAAAAATCTAATCTTATGGGCAACATTTAAGTGTAGTAGCTTGTTCAATTAAGAAAAAAGTACTCCAATGATTCTTCACCATTGAAGAAATTGTGTTCCTTCATCTTAACATATTGTGTTTGATACATATGATTGCAAAGGTTGATATAAATTGATACTCCACAATTGTATTAGTTGATACACATGATACATAGTGAATACATAAGGAATAGATACATTGGATAAAGCATAGTGAATACACAAGAAATAGATATACTTGATATAATTGTATTTGTTGATACAACCTCATATAACTATATTCGTTGGACTATTAAAAAGTTATTATTTTTCCACCAAAAATTCCCACAGAAAAACCTTTAGTTGTTATTACGATAAATATTTTGATTGATTCGGTAAGAAGAAAAAATAATAATAGTTTCATACAACAAAATCAAGAAATCTTTCACTATTTCAGTGAGAATCTATAGAGTAATTAGAATAAAGAGAAATGACAAGATATTTGATATCTGAGAAGCTAATAGCTATGTTATTCAATCTTAAAAAAATGTCGTGTATGTGAAATCTTTTAAAAGTAGTGCATTTCTTGAAAATTCAACTTGAATACATTAACACTTTTGAAAAGTCTAAGCAAAATATCCTTTAAATGTTTCTTGAAAACACCCAAAAAAAAAATGATTGATGACACCTTACTCTATAGAAAGTTTAGAAGAAAAGAGATATGACACGATATCTGGTATGTAAGAAGTTAATAGTTATGTTGCTCGATCTTAACAACAATGTCATGCATGTTAAATCTTAAAAGAAATGTCGTGTATGTGAAATCTTTTAAAAGTAGTGCATTTCTTGAAAATTCAACTTGAACATACTAACACTTTTTAAAAGTCTGAGCAAAATATCCTTTAAATGTTTCTTGAAAACACCCAAAAAAATGTTTGATGACACCTTACTCTAGAGAAAATTTAGAAGAAAAGAGAAATGACACGATATCTTATATGTAAGAAGTTAATAGTTATGTTGCTCCATCTTAACAACGATGTCATACATGTTGAATTTTTAAAAGTAGTACATTTCTGGAGGACCCGACTTGAATGTGCTAACACATTTGAGTCCGAGTAAGATATCCTTTAAATGTTTCTTAAACAAAAAAAAAAAAAGAATTGAGGGCACCCTACTCTAGAGAAGTTTAGAAGAAAGAAAAATGACAAAATATTTGATATCCGAGAAGCTAATTGCTATATTGGTCGGTCTTACTAAAAATGCCATACAAGTTCAATATTTCAAAAATAGTGATTTCTAGAGAATTCAACTTGAACACACTAATACTTTTAGAGAACCCGAACAAAATATCCTTTAAATGTTTCTTAAACACAAAAAGAAAAAAAGAAAAAAATTAAGGTTCTACCGAGATTTGAACTCGGGTTACTGGATTCAGAGTCCAATGTCCTGACCACTAGACCATAGAACCATTTGTGTTATAATTTCTGTCCTACATGTTCATAAATGTTATTTATGTCTTGAGCAAAATACTAGTCCCAAATTTATAAAGCCAAATACATAGAGCCTTTTGAAACAAAATAAAGTAATTTTATGGTGTTTGAGTAATATAAAAAATAATAATTTCTGTTTCTAATTTTTATGCTATATATTTAATTATGACTTAATTTTTCTAGATAACTTTTATTTTATTTTTTAAAAAATATCTACTCTAGGTATATAAGTTCAATATTATCTAATTCAATTATAAATTTTTATATAAATTCATGTCCTACAAGGCATAAATTAAATTTAATGAAATATATATTAAAATAATATATTTAAATTAGTGAGCTAAATTTATATCTTAAATCAATTTTCTTTTAACTTCTATACTTAGAATTTCATTAAATATAAATTTTTGTGGCAACGTTTTCTATTTTAATACTCATAACACAAAATCACTTGATATTAAATGCTTAAATTCAAAACACGTACTAATTCTCCGGCTTCTCTATTTTTATATTGGTACTATCCGGCAACTCGATCTCACCATTTCTCGACGACCGGCACTATCTCAGGTTAATTTTTCTCTGTACTTACTGGTTTCTACATTAACCCCAAGATTCATTTCGAGCTAGTATGGAGTAGTTGTCTTGTATTACAAAGTATTGTACGTAGTCAAAGTGTTTGTGAAAATGCCTCAATGAAAGTTGATATCTTTATATCAAAATGTGACTTTTGCTCTTTGTGATTTTGTGTAATTGCAGTTAAGGGTTTTTGTTGGAGCAGTTGAATAGTCATGTTTTATCGCGGAGTTGGATTAAGAACAGCATTACCTTTATCAAGAAGGTTATTTAGTAATAGTGGTAGTAGCCATGATATGTCTAAAGCTATTTCCGAGCTCAATCAGGTATACCATAAGCAACTTCTTAGCTAGCGTTTAGCTATACATTTATTGGAAAGTCGAACTTTGATTAAAATTACTGTAACAATTTCAAACTTTGGCAAGACTTATTAACCCTGCACTATTTAATAGTGTATTTTAAAGATATATAAGTGTCATTTGGACAAGACTTATTATCCTGCACTATTTAATAGTGTATTTTAAAGATATATAAGTGTCCATTTGGACAAGACTTATTATCCTGCACTATTTAATAGTGTATTTATAAGTGTCCAGCTGGACAAGTTACTATATATTACAGCAATTTCGGTCGAAGTTGAACCCTTTTCCCTACATTTATCTTCAAATATTTGTTTGGTAATGAAGTGAAAAATTCTAGTATTGAACTTGAAAAAACTCCATTAAAGCATCTAAGAATAAAATGGATTTTGAAGAAGAAGAAAGGAAGTCATATTTTTCATCCTTTCATGGATATTACACTTGTTCCTTTATATACAAATGTGCAGATTCTGTTTCACTCCAAAACTGCATTCCTAACAAACTCTAATCTACCACTAACTATTACAGCTCATTCACTAACAGAATATATTCCTAACTAACTATGTGCAGAAATACAAAGTAACAGAATTAACAGAAAATGTGACATTAACAGAATAACAGAAAACGTGAAAGTTAACACTCCCCCTCAAGCTGAAGGGTGCAATATGTTAAGCACACCTAGCTTGCCTAACAGATGAAGATGTTGAGCCTGACTCAATCCTTTGGTTAATAGATCAGCAACTTGTTGATGTGTGTGTACATACTCTGTTTGAATTAATCCAGTCTTAACCTTATCTCTAATTAAATGACAATCTATTTCGATGTGCTTGGTTCTTTCATGGAACACAGGATTTGCAGCTAATTGAATAGCAGATTTGCTATCACTCCATATTTTGATTGGCATTTGAATGAACACATTGAGCTCATTGAACAACCCTATCAACCATGTCACTTCTGCTACTGCTGAAGCCATACTTTTGTACTCAGCTTCAGCTAAACTTCTAGACACTGTCTGTTGTTTCTTGGACTTCCAAGACACTAAAGAATCTCCAAATTTTACTATATAGCATGTTACTGACCTCCTAGTATTTGGACAAGCAGCCCAGTCTGAATCACACCAACATGTTAATGTTGTGGCTGCCGAGCCTTCAGCCATATGCCCTGACCAACAGTTCCTTTCAAGTATCTCACCACTCTGATAGCTGCTTCCCAACGAGACCTTTTTGGATGTTGCATAAACTGACTTAGTGTTTGCACTGCATAGCTAATGTCAACTCTTGTAATGGTAGCATACATTAATTTCCCCACTAATCTTTGATAAGCTGAATTATCTATTAGTACATCATCTCCTTGTAGTCCGTCTGATCAAATTCTACTGATGTCAACCTCAAGTTGGTTTCTAATCGTGTGTTTACAGGTTTTGCACTACTCAATCCTGTATCAGAAATAAGCTCTAATATGTATTTCCTTTGATTCAAGATAACACCTGTTCTGGACCTTAACACCTCAATTCCCAAGAAATATTTGAGTTCTCCTAAATCTTTGAGTTTAAACTTCTGATGCAATGCTTCTTTTGCTTCTCTGATTAATAACTCATTATCACCAGTAATGAGTAAATCATCAACATAGATCAAGACAATAACCATCCCCTCTGGCTTCTTCAAGGTGAACAATGAATAATCATGAGAACTTTGGATGAAGCCTGTAGATAATAAGGTGTTGGTCAATTTGATATTCCATTGTCTAGATGCTTGCTTGAGTCCATACAAGGATTTAAGCAATTTACAAACTTTGGTTGACCCTTGAGATCTGAAACCTTCAGGCATCTCCATATATACTTCCTCATCCAAATCTCCTTGTAAAAAGGCATTGTACACATCCATTTGGTAAAGAAACCATCCTTTAGAAATAGCTACTGCAATAACACTTCTAACAGTTACCATTTTTGCAACTGGTGAAAATGTATCATGATAATCCAATCCTTCTTGTTGACTATAAACCTTGGCTACAAGTCTAGCTTTAAACCTCTCTATGTCTCCATCAGCCTTGTATTTGATTTTGTAAATCCATTTAGAACCAACAGTATGTTTACCTAGAGGTAAATCAACCACCAACCTTGTCTTGTTATCTTCAAGAGCTTTAATTTCCAACTTCATGGCCTCAATCCATCTTGGATCTTTACTAGCTTGACCAAATGTTTGAGGTTCTACTGAATCTGAAAATTTTGCCAGGTAGCTATGATATTTTGATGACACGTGATGATAACTAAGATGGTTTGCCAGAGGATATTTACTATTATGTCTAACAGCAGGAGCCATATAATCTTTCATCCATATGGGAGGTTTGGTATGTCTAGATGATTTTCTAGTAGAAACTAGAGGTAATGGTTCTACTGTATCAGTAGTTGAGTCTTGAATTAATATCTCTTCATTCTGAATATGTAACATCTCATTAGAAACATCATTCAAACTAGTGGAAATCTGTGTGTCTGCATGTACACAATCCTCAGTTGCTGTACCTTCTGAATCATTAGCTTCTTCAAAGCTATCAGGTAATAAGTCATTAACAGGTGCCTGTGAAAGTTTTGAAGTGGCAAAAGGAAAGATGTGTTCTTGAAATACAACATCTCTATTGACTAGGAATTTCTTAGTCTGTAAATCCATTAACAAATAACCCTTCTGAGTTTCTGAATATCCCATCATGATCACAGGTTTTGCTCTTTCTAAAAACTTGTCATTTCTAGGAATAACAGAAGCATAACCAAGACAGCCTATAACTCTCAAATGGTTGATATTAGGAGGCTTAGAGAATAATATTTCATATGGACTTTTGTTATGAAGAATTGATGATGGTAGTCTGTTAATCAAATAAACAGCTGCTTGAACACAAATTCCCCAGAATCTAAGTGGCATACAAGACTGAAATCTGATGGCTCTGGCTACATTCAATATGTGTCTATGCTTCCTCTCCACTACACCATTTTGCTGTGGTGTGTGAGGACAGCTACTTTGATGTATAATGCCTAGGCTTATAAACAACTCTTTGCACTGAGAGTTAAAAAACTCTGTTCCATTGTCTGACCTTACTGTCTTGATGATGTGCCCAAACTGATTCTTTATCAATATAAAGAAATTCTTTATAGCTACTATAGTTTCAGATTTAAGCTGTAATAAATGCACCCAAGTATATCTGCTGCAATCATCAACAATTGTAAGGAAATAGTATTTCTTATCAAATGTGGGAACCTTATATGGTCCCCATAGATCCATGTGTACAAGTTCAAAGCACTTAGAGGTTTTGGATGCACTGGTAGGAAATGACAATCTAGTTTGCTTAGCTAATGGACAGACTGAGCAACTAGTAAGTAAATCAATGTCTTTATTGTTATGTAATAGGTCTAAACCATGCAGTACTTGATTTGAAGGATGACCAAGCCTTCTATGCCACAATTCACAATCTTGTAATGATACCTCTGCAACAATTTTCTGATGATTTTGAGATTCACATTTGCCCTTCATGCCAGAATCATTTCTGAATATGTATAGGCTCCCTTCTTCCCTACCAATCCCCTTCACCCTGCCACTGTAAAGGTCCTGAAATATACAGAATTCAGGGTAAAAGGAAACAAAACAAGACAGTTCCCTGGTTAACTGTGATACAGACAATAGGTTGAACTTAAACTCAGGTACACACAACATATCTTTAATCACTTCATTGTTAAACAAACATGTTTCTCCTATGTGTGATATAGAGGCCTTATCACCTGTAGGTAAGTTCACCTTGTCTTGGTGAGAAATAGCTGTGCATTTACTATTTTTTTAGCAAATGCTCATTTGTTGTAATATGATGAGAAGCACCAGAGTCTACTATCCAACAATGAGAGGCAACATTAGTTGAAAAACAGTTTGCCATACCTGTCATGTTGACCTGCTTCATTTCCTTCTTATCTTTTCCTAACATGTCCATTATTTGTTTATATTCTCCATCAGTAAATGCATGTCCTCTGGCAATAAAAGCATTGTTTACTTCATGATGACTAGAAGAAGCTTCTCCAGAATTATCTTCGGATATATTGTTAGCTTCTCCAGCATAATTGTAGCTATGTCCTCCAGATGAAGGATGCATTTGGTCTGATCTTGAATTATTGAAACCAGTTTTTTTTCTGTGTTTCCAATCAGCTGGATAACCAATTAATCTGTAACAGTTCTCCTTAGTGAGGCCCAGTATACTGACAATGTTCACATCTTCTTCCCTTGTGATTCTGATTTCCCTGATTATAATCTTCCCTCTATTCACATTCATAGCTAATACATCAGGTACCTTATTAGCAATAGTTACACAAGCAGTTTGTTGTTGTAGCTCATCCTCTATAATCATGGCATATGATTGATTAATAGTAGGAGTAACACCTTTTAGCAAAATCTGCCTCTTAGCCTGTTCATACGACTCATTCAAACCACTAAGAAACTGAATTAGTCTAAACTGATACAGGTGATCTGCATATTCTTTGGATTTTGGACATGCACAACTAGGAGAAGGTACAAGTGCATCAAATTCCCCCCATAAGTTCTTCAATTTAGTATAGTAAGTTGAAACAGAATCAGTACCTTGCGAGAGTGTGTTGATTTCCCTATGCAGCTGATAAACTCTCAATCGATTGACTTTGTCAAACCTTTCTTTCAAGTCCTTCCAAACTGTATAAGCACTAGTAGCATACACTATTCCACTTAGACGATCTTCATTGACTGAATTCATCAACCATGACAATACAATTGCATTGCATGTTTCCCACTGCTCATGTAATTCATCTCGATACAAAGATCTATGCAAGCTCCTGTAACAAATCCAATTTTCCTCTTTCCTGTCAAAGCAATTCTCATCGATCTACTCCATATTCCATAATTTTCAGGTCCTGTGAGTTTAATAGGAATCAGAACTGCACTTGAAGCATCCGATGGACCTATGTAAAGAGGATCATTTGGATCAATTCGTCCTACCGCCATTGTTGTCTTCTTCACAACTCTATTATAGTGTAAACACTATTCTGATCTACTTCTTCTAGTACAACCTGCTCTGATACCATGAAAAATTCTAGTATTGAACTTGAAAAAACTCCATTAAAGCATCTAAGAATAAAATGGATTTTGAAGAAGAAGAAAGGAAGTCATATTTTTCATCCTTTCATGGATATTACACTTGTTCCTTTATATACAAATGTGCAGATTCTGTTTCACTCCAAAACTGCATTCCTAACAAACTCTAATCTACCACTAACTATTACAGCTCATTCACTAACAGAATATATTCCTAACTAACTATGAGCAGAAATACAAAGTAACAGAATTAACAGAGAATGTGACATTAACAGAATAACAGAAAACGTGAAAGTTAACATGAAGTTTAATCGGTTTCAAGAATACTTTCCAAGTTCCCAAAATCTGCCTTAGATCAGTTTTTGGAGTGTTGGGCTTTTGCTCACAAAACTTGAAATCTTTTTTGAGTAAAATGTATGTCCAAATACCACTTCAAATTCCAAAAATCGCAACTTTAAAAACTCAAATTTGCAAGTTTCAACTTCAAAATATATGGTCAAACGGAAGCTAATAAAGTTTTGTTTCAACACTTTCTCAATTTTCTTTTGAGACTTTAGGCTTATGCTTACTTATTACATGAATGTTATGGTTCATTAACAGTATAAAGAACTGGTAGTTCAATCTTTAAAGGCTTGAGATCTTTCTGATGAAGACATTTTAAAATTCAATCAGCTGATTGATTTAGATAATCTATCCGGAATCTCATCATGTGTACCATTGGGCAACTAACGGGTTGAATGTGTTGGTAACAATAGATACCGAGCTATGTTATTTGAAGTTCCTTCCAGAATGTCTTTACTTGATGCTACATTACGTGGAAAATGTGGATAGAGGGCCAATTACCTCTTGTCAGCTTTTATAGAATAAACCTCGGAGTTTGTGCATGGAACATTTATGTTAGTTGGTCAAAATGTTTGCTTATTTGCAGCCAGAGTTTTGAGAATGAGTAAATCTGCAGAGTGTAAAAGATGAGACTTGAAAATTTACCAGAATTCATACTAAGAAAAGTGGGAAAGAGGAGGATATTTAATTCTGGCCTTATATTTTGCAAAAGAAGTTAAGTTTTTAATCTCATATTCTAATTGATTATTGCTCATGACTCACGAGGGAGATATAGCATTAGCCCTCAAACCTGAAACAACTTTTATGAGCTGTCTCAGTAGTGACCGACTTTATTTATTAACGGTAGTTATTTGCTTTCTTGCTTGAGTCTTGTAAAATGGCGTTGGATGCTTTCTGGAGCTTCCTGAAAAATTTGCTCATCTCCTTACTAGGAAATGGAATCTGTATTTGGTGAACCTCCTCCCTCTAGCCTTTCTGGTTCCATTGACAATCAAAGTATGACACAAGACTTGAAGCTTAGTACTGTAGAAATGGATGATAAAAAATCTTTTGCTGGATTGACACATATTGGCAGCAAAGGTGAAGCTCAAATGGTGGATGTATCTCTTAAAGATATTAGCAAGAGAGTGGCCGTTGCACGTGGCAAGGTTATTTTAGGACAGAAGGTATTTGATCTGGTTTCAGCCAATCAAATGGGAAAAGGAGATGTCCTGAGTGTGGCAAAATTATCTGGAATTTGTGGAGCGAAGCAAACAAGCAATCTCATCCCACTATGTCACAACATCAACTTGACACATGTTCGAGTGGACTTGGCTTTGAACCCTCAAGATTTTAGTGTTGAAATTGAAGGGGAAGCTGCCTCAGATGGAAAAACTGGCGTCGAGATGGAAGCCTTGACAGCAGTAACTGTTGCTAGTCTAACAGTGTATGACATGTGCAAGGCCGCTTCGAAGAATATCCAGATTACAGATATCAGGCTTGAACGTAAAACTGGAGGTAAAAGTGGGGACTGGTCCAGGGACAAATGATCACAATCTAATGACATGAGAAGGCAAGTGCATTAACAGCATGAAAGTCAGTGCTTGCGGTAATGATGTATGTCACTTCCATCAAATGTCCCTTTTGCTATAAAATGTGGTAATTCTGCATTAGGATATAAGTTGATAGCTAGTGAAAACATGGTCCGTCCATAAACATAAAATTGTGATACTTCTGAAGTTGATTTTACCTAGGATCTGTTAAGTGTACGACATTTGTTTGAGAACATTTTCCTTGCACTCCTATCTATTGACTACTCTACTAATTATTTTGCCGTGGTTAATTAGATTTAGTTACAGGAGCTTAAAAAACTTCCACTATGTTAGTTCTTTAAGTACACACAGCACAACCTCTTCGAGTTCCTTACAGGAAATTTACACCCTTAATACACTAGCTTATACAGTGAAGGAACAGTAACATTTCAATAAAGCTAGAATTTCAAAAATAACTTGTTTGAAAATATAAAGAATTTGAGATGTAACATTCAGCTAGTTAAAAAGAACATGCTCGCAAGAGCAATGTCAAGGCTTTCCTCCGACTGTGTTGGTAGTATTTACTGTGTTATCATATGTCACTGGAAGTATTTGGTACTGTTACTGTGATATCATGATATGTCGCTGAAGTATTTGAAGTTGTGTGTTTTATTTGTGTGTCAATGTATAGCCCATAGCTAAGGTCACTGAAGTATTTGAATAGAACAGTGGGAATACAATAAAGGGTTGATGGCTCAAGTATGTGTTACACAACCAATTGTTGATTTATCAAATGCTTTTACTGTCAACTTTCTTTCTTGGCAATTATAAGAATGAATTCTGGTGCATTCATCTAAGTGAGAATTTTCATCTCAGTTATGTGCTGTATTCTTCACCCCATCTTTTTACATATTGTGTTCCTTCTTTTTCTGGATTCTCTTTGTCATCTCCTTTCATTTTCAGTAGAGTGAAGATGGAACCCGTGCAGCGTAATCTGCTTACCTTTGAAGGAACTTCTTTTAATTTCTTTTTCCAGGAATAGTACTTGATACCTTAAGAAACTAACTTGTCATTTACTTCTACCTCCACGAGGTAAGGAGTAACGTCTGCATACACTCTACCCTTCCCAAAACCCACTTGTAAGATTTCAGTGAGTATGTTATTGTTCGTTACATCTATGATTCATTGATGTTGCTTTATGGCTCTTTTTTCCATCCTTTTCTATGACAATTTTGGTTGGTAGGTGTAGGATTCCTCATCTGTATTTTAAGTAGTGTGTATAATCTGATGGAAAGAAAAGAAAGGGACTTGGTCTTGAGAGGATAAGGAGTGCAAGGGGCCCTTTTCGTCGAAAAAGTACGTGGTATATTTAAGGTCAATATATTTATTCACGTTGCTACACTACTTTTTGTATTGAAAGTGCTTCCGAGATGATTATAGTTGGTTCTTGGAAAGATCTATCAGACGTTAGGAGTGTGATTTGATCGATCAAATATTATATTAGATTCGCTCTTCAATGTAGATCTGATTACATCATTTCTTCTACTTTTTTAAAAAAAATTATTACCTACTCTTCATCTTTATTAAAATTATTTACATCGTTATAGATACTAATAAAAGAAAAATCATTTTTTGGAGATGGAATCTACACTGAAATTGCTTGTTTTCTAATTCCTTTTTTGTCATAATTATTTGAATAAGTCCCCATCTTGGCCGTCTATTTAATTCTTATTTTTATTTTATGTTTTGACATTTTCTAATAAAAACAAGTCAATACTCTTGATTTTAGGATAGAATAAAATGTCAGTGGCAGAATTTAAGCTAAAAAGTATTACTTGAAATACACTACAAGTGAAAGGGATGTTGACTAAGTCTTTCACAATTAAATGCGTTTGAGAAAATTATTAAAAAAAATTGTGAGTAGATATTCAAATTTTAATAATTATGTAAAATAATCATTACTACTTTTCAAATAATTTTATATCTTAATTTTCCTATCATACGATTACTCAACGAGTAATTATTGTCTTAAAAAGTTACTTTATTAAATAATTTGAGATTTTAAACTGTGTTATTAATATGAGATGAATATTTTAAATAGTCTATTCTACCTAATATTAAATAAACTCGAATTCTTTTCCTTTATTTAAAAAAAGACTCGAAGGTCTCTTTTAATTTAAAACTCCAAGTTGAAAAATATAGACAGGACTGACTATTAATTTTGAAATTATTTGGACAGACTAATTAAAATCCAATTGATTATTGACTCAAAAAAAATAATTCATGAAAACTATTTAATCCCCTATATATATTAATATATCGTGAATATTACGATTTTTGCGAATTCACTTGATTGAAATGTTTTTTTTTTTCCGCTAGGACAAAAAAAAACATGTGAAATTTTACACTACTCAATTATCTTTTTATTATAGACTTTTAGTTATTAATTTACATATAAGTGAAGTTTGTCAAAAATATTTCTTATACAAATTTTGTTTTCAAATAAACACTTTTACATGAAATAAAACGAAATAATATATACTTAATGAATATCAATTCACACACAATACTTAATATCAAATCAAATAATTTAATCTTAATAATTAAATATAAATAAATAAATATGTGTCTTATATTTATTTGTTTATTTAATATTAATATAGAATATAATTTATTTATTTATTTATAATAGTGACAAAAGTGAAAGTTGTTGAGGTTGGCCATAGAACGTGAGCAGCAGTTCGAAAAAAGGAAGAAGGAAAGTGTGTGGTGACGTGTCGCATTTTGATTCGTGGTGTCCAAAATGAGGCAATAATGATGCCTTCCTGTTTAGTGGGAAGGTAATGATTGCAGGGTTCGGGTCGAATCGGATCGGGTCGATTCAATAAAATTACAATCTGGCTAGTCTGAGGACCGAGTTGGTCAATGGATCGGAGATATCATCGACTTTAAAATTTTTGATTTTATTGACCTAAATTCAACCTATGTGAAACTGAGTTATATTGAGTTTAATTGAAATTATAGTTAGTTTCAATAGAGCGTATGAATACTAAGATAACAGATTTATCTTAGACATTGTCATAGTGAGGGTTCTACAGCTTATATGAGATTGATGTATATAATTAAAGAATGTGATATATTATAAATATTATTTTATTTATATAATAAATGCTTGAGAATATATGTAAATATTTTCTCAATATTTGAATTAAGTATATCTAACAAATACATATCGTCATACATTTAAATCCTTAATTGAAATAAATTATAGTTTAAATATCTAAATAAAAAAATTGTTATTATTACTAATAAATTTATATGTAAAGCGTAAAATTGAGAATTTTTTGAGTGAATATTAGAACATTCTTAAACTTCTAAAAAGATTCAACTATCCCATTATTCAATTCCACAAGTTTAAAATTTGAAAATTTCACCTCTCTCCTCTTCTCTTTTTCTTTCTTTTTTTTTTTTCTCTTTTTTCTTGTCATGTCAAGTGGAAAGATCAATTTAAGAGCAAGGTAAAAAGTTTTAAATATAATTTTATATTTTATATTTAGGGGGATTTTACTTGAATTCACAAAGTTTAAGATCTTTATTTTTTTATTTTAAATAAATCAAATATCATTGTTCACTGATCAAAGAAAAAAGTCTCTTTCAACCTAAAGAAAAATCTTAATTTCTGTCTTAATTGAAATTGAACAATCCTCTTTAACCAACTCACCTTTCTTTATTATGATGTACTTCCTCAAACAAAATAAAATGGCTTAATGTGAAACTTTTCAATAAATTTTATTTAGAAACTTGAATTATGATTTAATTATTTTTGTTAGATATTTTTAATTTAAATTTTGATTATTTTTTAGCATGTGTTTAAGTGTCTACTACATAAATAAAATTAATCACTTATATATGTCACCTTCTTTAATTATGTGTATTTGTCTTAGTGAATCGTAATATTGATACACGTAAGAGACCACGTAGGAGACAGAATATTCATGGAGGGTCACGTACAAAGAATGTGCCTATTTACTCAAATTTATATCAGTTTAAGTGTCTACTTGTGCACATCCAAAATTAAACGTCATGATTGTCAACTGATGTCAAGTTAAGAATTATGTTTATGTATTATATCTTCCAATTGAGACTCATGCATTAATTAAAAGAGACTAGGTATGTTATGAGGTTAATTTACTATTCAATAAATGCTTGAAATTTATTAAGATTTTAATAAAAGATGCTTATATCTTGTTTAGATGGTTATTAGTTTTGTTTCATAATATATCCTATCGTATTCAGAAAATATAATGAGATAATTTATGAACAATGGCAGAATCAAAATTTTAGTTGAGGAGGTTAAAAGAAAACATGCTAAATAGTCTTGTACCATATTTCAAGCTTTAACGTTAAAAAATATTGCTAGTCAGATTCGAACTTGTGCATCTACTAGATTTTAAACCCTATAGCTGCCGAACAAAACTTTTTACTTAAATTGACAAGGTTCAGTATTAAATATATAGACATAAAATATAATTTTAATACTATATACACAATATAATTTTTCAATTCTGAGATTTCAAATGAACTTTTTAAGTTTACGTAGATTTACCTCTAATTAGTTAAGATAATGCTGTGATCATATCAAATTAGTCATTATTCAAAAACGAGATTTTTTATTATTATTTATTAAATAACATAAGCAATACAATAGAATAAAAATGGGGTAAGAATCATAAAGTGTAAATAGAAATAATTTATCAAGCTCAATGAAAATATAGCAAATGAAATGTGGAAATTAAAATTTAGGAGGATATTTATGTATTAAGGCAAAATAGAATAAATATCCATAATGTTTTAAAGCAAACAAAAATAGGAAAGCAAACAATTAAAGTGGTAAAAAGCACCATTCTTTCCTCCAAGCAGAAGCTTAAAGGTTTCTGTCTCTCTTCTTTTGTCTCTTCAATCTCTGAATCAAAAACAATGATTTGAAAAAGAAAATGAAGATTGATGGAAACCCATCAACAAATTCCCTCAAAAACCCAGAAATTCATCACATCTGAACACAGAGAGTGTTGAATTTGAAAAAAAAAAAAAAAAATCATACATTCTTGATTTTACTGAATAAAGAATTGATCTTTTTGTGTCAAGAATGGAGTTGGATAGCATTGAATGTGTATCATCTTCAGATGGTATGATAGATGATGATGAGATCCCTTTACATCACCCACATATTATTCATTCTCAATATTCATCTTCAAAGACATCCAACAACAACAATATTAACAATAGCAGCAGCAATAATGATGGGATTGCTGCAATTCATTCTACAACAAGTGTTCATGAGCTTCTTGAATGCCCTGTTTGTACAAATTCTATGTACCCTCCAATCCATCAGGTTTGTTCTCTTTCTACCTAAACTTTTGGACCCCTTTATTGGTTTGATTGAGGAAAGATTGAATTTTGATTGTTGGGGTTGTGCTATTTTTTTATGTATAGATTCATTAAGTTTCTTGAAATGATATGTTGGCTAGTTTTGTGGATCTATCTACCTGTTTAACTGTTTTTTTTTTTTGCTAGAAGATTGTAATATTAGAAGATTCAAATTTGTTTCCTCTGGTGAATTATCTGCAAGACTTTTAGTTTCCTTTTCCTTTTTCTGTTTTATGGATTTGGTGAGTTGAGTAGTGAGGTGTGGTGTGAGCCAGGGAGTTTGTTTGTGGTTAGTGAATGAATTAAATTTGGTTTAGCTTTCAAGCTTCTGGAACCTGGCTTATTAGGTGAGATTTGCTTCAGCATAGGACTATTGATGCATTGGGTGGAGTTAGCTTGATTGATTGTTATTTGTTTTAGTGCTCTATTTCTTCCTTGTGTGTTGAATCAATTCCAATTGCAAGAAAGGTTTGCAGTGTAGTGGTTTGTTTGTCATTTTGCTCATGAGAGGTCTTATGTCCAAAACTTGAAGTCAATTCATTGCGGACAGTCTTTTCCTTTTTGCACCTATGGATGTGTCCTAATGGTCAATTAAGAGAGGAGAATCATGAGGTCTCACGCTCAAAATCTCAGTGGAGGTAAAAAAAAATATTTTACCTTTCTGAATGATATTGTTTTGCAGCCAAGAGGTAGCCTAGTGTTTAATGAAGCGTCTGCACAACTTGGAGACCAGTTTCAAATCCTAGCAGAGAAGAAAACACTAGGTGATTTCTTCCCATCTACATAAGCCTCGGTAGCCAAAGTTACCCAATACAAGAGGAGAGACAAAACACTAAAATTGACTTAGTTGAACTCTTCTCCAGTTTAATATGGAAATAAACTCCAGCTCCGTTGCAACTTGCAACTATAGCAAAGATTGGTTATTCTTGGCTCGACTTGATCTGGGTCAGTATTGATGCTCTCATCTTGACGTGCAGGGTGCTACTTGGGAAATTGGCGGGAATAGATAGTAAGACAATAACATTTCTTTTGAGCCTAGGGTCTATAAGAAACAACCTCTCTACCTCACTAAGGTAGGGGTAATGACTAAGGTCTGCGTACATCCTACCCTCCCTAGTTCCCACTTGTGGGATTACACTGGGTATGTTGTTCTAGATAGTGAGACAATAAGAATCTTACAACCTGTTGTAAAGGTTTGAAAAACAAAAGAAGCTAATCTTATTCCACTGCAGGAAAGAAATTTATTAAGGTGTCCATTTTTCAATTACTCCGAAGCTGTCTATTGCAGATCTGGCCTTTTTTATACAGCCTTGTAGTGAAACACTAATTTAATTGTAATATTCCCACAAGATATTTTTATTATGGCATACCACGTAAGTATTGAATAGTGAGATGTGAACATCCTTAACAAGATTCACATATTATTACCTGTAACTGTGCTTGAATCATGAAGCCTCTAATTTTGAAATTGAATGCTAAAACTTTTCAGTCAACTCCTTTGCTTTCACCCTGTTCGTGTTTTACCTTGCCATCCAACAGTGGCATGAATTTTAATTCGGGCAGCGTAATACCCTATGATCCACAGCTATTGCTTATCAATCAATGAATTTGTTCGTAATTATGGCTTAAACTGACATGGGGTTTAGTTTATGAATTAGTTGAGCTTATCTTTTATGAGTGTTGGGTGGTGTATGTAGGCTCAAGTGGATGATCTTGAATGACAGTGGCATGAATTTTGATTGCGGGCAGCGTAATACCCTATGATCCACAGCTATTGCTTACGAATCAATGAATTTTATTCGTAATTATGGCTTAAACTGACATGAGGTTTAGTTTATGAAGAAGTTGAGCTTATCTATTATGAGAATTGGGTGGCGTATGTAGGTTTCAAGTGGATGATCTTGAATGAAGGTTCCTCCAGTAACATTGTTGTTCATATTGAGCAAAACCGATGCTTTTGAGATGTGTTCAGTCTTCCTAGTTTATATTGTCACGGGAATTCTCACCTCATAGGCTTTTTGGATCGAGTTACGTCTAAGGTCCATGTCCTTCACATGGTATCTGAGCTAGCTTTTGGATCTAAGATATACCAAGTCCATTTTCTTGCAAAATTATGAATGTTTTTAAGACAGATATCCCTACATACCTTTTATCTGTCCGTACTGGCATTAGGAGGCTTTCTTGTGTCTTTTTAATTACTTGTGTGGATGGAAATGATGCCTTAGCTTTTTCTCTAATTATTTGCTAGGAGCCATTTATAAGCTGCAAGCTAGTCCATTCAGTTATCTGATATGCTACTTAGCTGACTCTACCACCCAATGTATGGTACCAAATCAGTGTTCCAGACAAGGAAGCTAAAAGTGAATACACTTAATCATAACCCTGAATAGTAATGAATTTAGTAATGCCCTCTGCAACTCCATTTCTTGTTAATAAACTTATGGCACGTTTGTTTTGCTGTATTAGCAAAAATGTCATGGTACAAAAACAAGCATTGTTTGGTTACTAATTTTAATTCCAACATTTCTAATACTGGTATAACTTATTTCTAGACCAAACAACCCTATAATGTATCATTTTCTGTGTGTTATTGCTGCAGTGTCACAATGGACACACAATCTGTTCGACATGTAAAGCGAGGGCTCACAACCGATGTCCCACTTGTAGGCAGGAGCTTGGAGATATCAGATGTTTAGCTCTGGAAAAGGTGGCTGAATCGCTTGAGCTCCCTTGCAAATATGGCTCTGTTGGCTGTCCTGAGATATTTCCTTATTACAGTAAGCTAAAACATGAGTCAGTTTGCAACTTTAGACCATACAGCTGCCCGTATGCTGGGTCTGAGTGCTCAGTTGTTGGTGATATTCCTTGCTTGGTTTCTCATTTGAGGGATGATCACAAGGTAGACATGCACTCAGGATGCACTTTCAATCATCGGTATGTCAAATCTAATCCCCGAGAAGTAGAAAATGCGACGTGGATGTTGACAGTAAGTCAGAAATCTCCTTTTTGTTTTATTCTCAGTATGTAAATTAAAAGGATAGTATTGGCCTTGTGTTTTGAGTTAACATGTTCTTCAAAATGTGAGCATCTGATATCTTATCAAGGCTCTCAATATTTAGAAGGCGCTTAGTCACCATTCAATGTGTCTACTCTCATGTAAACCTTTAGCATTCATCTGCTTCATTTTTTCTCTTTACACTTGATAAAATGGCGTGCCATATCTGCACCTTAGTTTTTCTTGTGGGAAGATTCTTATCAAGAATCACACTCCTGCTTCTGCTATTGAAATTTCGAGTTATTATTTCCTACCGCGTATGGTTTGCTTGTTTTACTCCTTTAGGAACTATTTTAATTTATTCCACAAGAAGTTTATCTAAAGCTAGAGTGCTATATGTACTGTTACTTCCTTTCCAGGTTTTCAATTGTTTTGGTCAGTGTTTCTGTCTCCATTTTGAAGCCTTTCAGCTGGGAACAGCTCCTGTATACATGGCGTTTCTTCGGTTTATGGGAGATGAGATGGAGGCTCGAAACTATAGCTACAGCCTGGAAGTTGGAGGTAATGGAAGAAAACTTACTTGGGAGGGTACGCCCAGAAGTATAAGAGACAGTCACAGAAAAGTAAGGGATAGTCATGATGGGCTCGTCATACAACGTAACATGGCCCTTTTCTTTTCTGGAGGGGAGAGAAAGGAGCTTAAGTTACGAGTAACTGGAAGGATATGGAAGGAACAGCAGAATCTTGACGGAGGAGCATGTATGCCCAACCTCTGTACTTAATGCTGGTTTTGAACTCAAACACCTACTGTTCTTGCTGTCCCCTGTACTGATTTTTCAAAACATAAACAGATTCAGACATTGAAGATTGTTCGAAAAATGTGTGGAAAGTTTTGTTCATATGTATGAACTGACCAGTGTATTTTTGTTATTAACGCTTGGAAGAGCTTGTACCATAAACATTTTAACTTATTTTCTCCTAACAACACCTACTTGTGTGCCTGCATTGTTGCAAATCTGGCTTCATTCTATGGTAGTGTACTAAAATTCTCACTTGGCTCATCATCACTAACATTTTGTTTGGATGGTTGTTACCGATTGTTTCATAATGTATCGTATTGTATTGTAGTGTATTGGTTTAATGAATACAACGTTTGAATAGATTGTATTGTTCTCCATCCTTGTGTAATGTTATACTTGAACAATTTGAATAATAAAACTACAAGAAAAGTAAAGTACGAGATAGAGCTACTATGAAAAAGTAAGGTAAAAGATAAAAATAGGATTATCAAATAATAATAAACACAGAATGAGAAGAAAATATCAAGGTAAAGATGTGATGACATTGAATTGATGTTAATAAAATGAGACTTTTTTGTTGTCGCATGGCGATAACTTAAACGATATGATACAATTTAAGTAACAATCAAAACAGAAGTAGGATTTAACTTATACTATACGCAAGTGGTATACAATTTCTGTCAATATATAGTAGTTAAATTTCGCTAAATAATGAGAATTTGTTGAAAAATAACCTCCAAGAAATTGAGCCAGTCATCAAGAAGATTCAATAGGGTTTAGGAACAAATACATTGGTGGCAAAGTATCTGACAAGGCATCAACTGATCTAGGTGGTCCGAAGAGGGTTTATCTGAACGCTTTATGCCGAAAAATTATATCAAGGATCAAAATTTTGTTTTATTTGCATTAGATGTTAGAAACCCCTTCGTAAAAACTAAAAAAAATGGTAAAGGTGGTTCAAATTCTCTTTACATGATGTAGGTTCGATTTATGCTTTTATGTTTCTTTTGTTTTTGAATCCCCTTAGCAAAAATCCTGCTTTTGGCACGAGCAGCTGACACTACAACATGCACCTCCTACTTAAGAACTCGAAGGTCACCTTTAAATGTTGAGAAATGGACATTAATCAAAAACTTCATCTAAAAATTCATAGTCACAAGTGATAGAAGTAATTTTCCTTAAAGCTTATGTGAGATAGATTGTAACTTGCAGTGTATCATAATATATAATGTCTTTTTAGTTATCCATAACCCAAATATGAGTAAAAAACTTCACAGTATTTGTACAATTTATACTGACAAAGAACTTGCTTAAAAGCCTAGCAAGATCATTTCCAGTAAACTGCAAAAAATATCTAAGATTATCTGTTGTTGTTTTTTTCTTGTTTTTTAATTTTACTTTTGATAAGTAAGAAACAAGATAGTCTCTCTTGAAAATGATGTTGGCAAAGTAAGGCTGTCCTCAGACACTCCTATCTATGTACACCACCCCCCATATACCAACTCTTGAGTGAAATGTCGTCAGGCAATCTCATCAAGACGACGGTCCATTACATGGGAGATGGATACAAGGAATGAATCTTCACTTGAGCCAAGGGGCTTAGAGTCCAACGCTTCTTGAAGAATCTCCTCGATCATGGATTCCTTGTTCAAGGTTTCCCTGCACATGATGTTCCCTATGGTAAATGGTGTGAGACCCCTCTCTGCACCTTTCTTCAAAAGCATGGTGGAGATGCGGAGTGTGCGAGCACTTTCCAAAGGTATGTCCCACCCATATAACTTCAATAAGCCTATGTCTTCCTCAGCGTCAAGTGATTTAATGTACTCAATGGTCTCGGAGCTAAAAGGTTGATGAGCTTGTGGCCAGTAGAGCCAGTCAAATGTGACATCTTCGAACTGCATCATTGTTTAGGTAGCAAGGACTCAAAAGTCGGGATGACTAAACAACATAATAAAACCATAAAACAAGCATTCACAAATCTACACACTCTCTGCCTATTCGTCTTGGAATATGTCGTCAATCTTAAACCAAAAAGAGGTATGTAACTAAAGAACTTGAAAGCCATGAACAAGCTGAGTGCTTTGCTGCCCTTCAAATACAGATCATAGCAACTCTTCCGACAAGGCAAAGGAAAGAGGGGCTCAGATTGTAAAGATAGAAGCCTCTCAACTACTCTTTCGCAAACTATCCTATTTATACTAAAACATGATATTCCTTTTCGCCCAACAGCCTATAATAGGCACATGCCCCCTATCTCAAGGGCTTGCAATTATATGAAAAATCCTAATAAATAGTTCATATAGAATTTGAAGCTACATCACAATTGCTTCCTAAAAATATAAAAGAAAAAATAATTCTCTTGGTTATAAGGACTTGCAGAGAATAAACAAAATAAAAAGAAAGATTACTGACATGATAGAAGAATTATTCAATATATGAAGGCCAAAATGAGGAACATCTAAAATATGCACAGATGCAACACGAATTATCAAACAAATAACAGCATCACAGATTCACATTTTAGTTTTTTGATGACAAGGGAACCCACAACAGCTATCCTTAAGGGTGTGCACAATAACAACATCAAATTATATCACCAAATGGACAGGAAAACAAAAGATGAAGACTTACACTATCGGGCAAGCAGTAGCCATGATCAATTGGAATGAGCTCAACCTGGCCATCTTCACCTTTGCTCATTAAAATATTACCTGCATGCCTATCTGCATTTGCCAGCCTCATATCTAATACAGCAACTTTATGCACCTCCTCGACAGGGAAAGAACTAGGACCTAAATCCTCACAACTGCCATTATTCTCTATGAATTTCTGCAAGGACCCCAGCTTAACTGTAACGCCATCAGGATGGTTGAAACCCTTATGAAGGCACCTCACAAAAGTAGTTGGAGGAACACCAGCAAAACCTTTCAGCTCACCTGAAAGTGAGCGTCGTCCACTCTTTGGATGATCCAAAATGTAGGCAGCGCATTCCCTGAAACCACCTTCTCCAACTTTTGTTCCTTTCTTCAAGCCCTCGCCATTAACGGACAGAGGCAACCCTTGGGGATTGTTCACAGCCATAGGCTCCTCATCAATTGGCTTAAACACCGCAACAAACTTATTCCCTGATGCATCACGCATAAAATATGCTCCTCCCGTGCCTTCAGTTGATCTAATAGGATAATTTCCTCTATCTAAGCCTTCAAATGCAGAAACAATCATATCCCCAAGTACCACAGGAATTTCAATCCTTGGGTTAACAATTACAGGTTCCAAATATATTTCCCTATCAGGAGGCTTCCTCGGGACCAAAACTTTGTGATCTGTTTCAGTCCCACTCCCGTTTTCTCTAACCACATCATTCTGGTGTGGTGCCACAATGGACAACTCAAAATTCTTGTCCAATGGTCTAGCCCTAATTTTCGCATTTTTACGCACAAACAAATGAATCACCCCATCATTATTCTTGCAAAGATCATATATGATCCTCCGATCTTCAACATATTCACCTCTACACAACACTTCCTGTTCATCAATATCACCTAAACCAACCTGCTTTTCAGCAAGTTGACGTTTAACATATCCAACATCCCGACTCCTCTCTACATTAAATGTAAACTCTTCACCAGAAGAAGTTGTCACATTAATAACTTGAAGATCAGATAACCTAAGGACTAAATGAAGAACATTCCCATCAGAAACTCCATAATCCCTGATAAGTGAATCTCTCCTAGCCAATTCACGACCCCCACAAACCAATTTTTGATTTTTCACCACAAACCCTTTACAACTCTGAATCTGTACCTTCACAGATTCAATCGAATCATACTCCAAAACCCTTAATGGCATCATCGAACCCGACATAGCTACGTAAATCAAAATCGATTCTTGACCATGTACAAGCGGAATTACCATATTCTTTATACAAATTGGACTAATTGCAACCACCCCAGCAGATGACATTTTCCTCTATGGAAAATTTGATACAAACCCTATATTCACAAATCAACCTACAAATTATCAAAGACACTAAACAAGTGAAAAATGTGTTGTGGGTTTCAACACATTTTTCACAATGCTATCTGTACAGATATTACTTACAAATGTAACAATAATTAAGAAAAAAAAAGATAAAAAATAAAACCTCTCCCAAAGCCCCAGAGATTCAAGATTGGTTCTTTAATTGAATAAATGTTATAGTTAACCAAAAAAAATATGAATTTTGGGAGCTTTGGGAAAAAAAATTTAAAAAACTATTTTGGGGGTCGGGGAAAATGGAATAACTTCAGATAGGGGAATTGAAAGGCAAAGAATAGAGGACGGATTCTTACAGAAGGAGGAGAAGAATCGAAGGAAAATTGGATATCTTGAAGAATGATATACCGAGAATTTTTGAACGGTGCCGGCGACTTTTCCGGTGAATGAACGGAGAAAATACGTACAGTTGGAGAAGAATATTACTCAACCACAAATCAGTATTTACTTCAATATTTTAGCCGTTTCAACTTTGAAATTGCCTTTGAATAAAATAATTACAAAATGTGTCATTCAAACTTTAAATTTAATATCACCGTAGAAATAGAATCTGAAATAGATTTTAAATAAAATACAAAATATTTTATTAGGAAAAAAAATTTGAGTTCACTAAATTAGGTATATTAAGAAAATTATGTATTTCAAGTATATAAGATTAATGAAATATATCCTACTAAGATAGAACATCTTACTAGAATTTGTTTATATAAAAAAAAGAAAAAGTTCTAAAGTTTAGAAAATTTATTATTGATTATTGAAAAATAAGAAAAAATATTTATTTAAAGACAATAAATGATAGTGTAAACATGTGTTAATTATGCCTGATTGGAACTGTTACAATTTTTTTTGAAAAGTCAAAGGTCATAACCCTTTGTAAATGTTATAACCTTATCAAAAAAAGTTACAATTTTTCATAAAAAGTCATGATTTTTCATGAAAGTCGCAATTCTCCATAAAAATCATGACTTTTCATAAAAATCATAATTTTTCATAAAAGTCGCAATTTTTCATAAAAATCACGACTTTTCATAAAAATCACAATTTTTCATAAAAGTCACAACTTGTCATAAAAGTCACAATTTTTCGTAAAAGTCACATTTTTCATAGAAATCGTAACTTTTTAGAAAAAGTCAGAACTCTTCGAAAAAATCACAACTCTTCATTTTTCATTCACACCTTTTAAAACCCAATAATATTAACATATTGAGTGATAGTTCATAATTAAAATCCAAAGAGGATAAAATGTAATATCTCATGAAAACAGAAAGTCGATTTTTGAAAGACTTTCGACTCGAGTACAAGTATGAAATGAAAAAAAATGATGGTGAAGAAAATGTAATAGTTACTATAATAATAATAATAATAAAATAGTGTAATGACTAAAACACCATAAAAGCATATGGTGATAAAATGAAAGCAAAACCAAGACACTAAAATAATAAAGTGAACACTACAACAGACACCATCGAGCCTAAAACATATCAATAAGCAAGAGAATACTTCACTAATCTCCTACGTAAAATCGTGTCTTCAATATATTGAAATTGTATCGTGTCTTATTTATTAACCTCTCTCTTATATATTTTCGATCTACATCTATTTTTTCACACTCACTTTATTTAAGCTCTCACATATCCACGTAAAAACATATCAATTATTTTAAAAAAAAATCTTACAAAATATTCTAAAAAAAATAGATTATAAACAGTTATGAATTAATGTGGTAACTGAAATAAATACTATTTTAATCTTCTAAACACAATATATGAACAAACGGCTAGTCTATTCTCCAAACGTATAAACAAATTTTATATTTAAAATATTTCAGTTGGTTTCAATTTATCGTTGCACTTTTTGATTATTGCCCATATCTTTTTGTTGAAACAATAATTGAACATTTCACTTCTGATACAATGTCAATTTAAGTAATTAGAATTGATTTTAATTTATTTTAAAATAAAAATATTATTTACAAGTCAATAATCTAATTTCAATATGCTAAGGAATAGTACACACTATTGATACTCTAATAAATGGAGATTCATAGTTATGGAGAATTTGATTTGGTCACGATGTAATGATATATTATCAGATTGATCGTTATTTTCAAGATTTTGATATTAATTATTTGAATCTTATTATTAAGTATATCTTTTTTTATTTTATAACTATTTAATAGGTTCGAATAAGTATGAATGACATTAAGATGTCTATATAAAAAATTCTACAAAAAAGAATATTTCATCGCTACTTCATCTCTTTCACTCATCACCTACAACTTCCACCACCATCTATACTATCTACAATCATCATTTTCAATCCAACCACAATCACCGCTAATATCAATTATCTCAATCAATTGTCATCACCATTAGTAATCATTTGCAATCATTACTACCAACCATTATTACATCCAATAATCATTAAGATAATTATCATAATTAATTAATATATATCGCTCACTGTCATCATTATTCACCTCCAATATTATTCTACTACTAACAACCAGTGATGGAGTGACATATTTTATAGTTAAAGTGGAATAATATTTATCGTTTAAATGTAAAAAATTTTTTTTGTCAAGATGACATATTTATCCATGTGAAGTGTTTTTTTATATAAGAGAGTGTGCATTATACACACCATGATGAGACTGTTCTAAAAAATTAAATAGAGAGACGTGTTTCTCAAACTAATAAACAGTCTCAATAGTTTAGATATGAAACACACTCTCTCAATAGTTTAGATGTGTTTTTGACACGTATGTTATCATTTAAAAAAGAGAAGAAAGGCTATCTAGGAAGTATTGTTCCCTACTCTTCACTTTGATAATCGCAGAAATTAAAAGATGTGAGATAATTCTTTTTGTAAATATTTTTCTTTTAATTTTATTATAACAATAATAACAGATAAAAAAAAACTTTTAATGCTATATCGAATCAGTAGTCAGGTCCAAACCAAAACCAACATATAAGAATATAGGAACTAGGTTATTTGCATATGCAAATACAACATAGAAATATTTCTATTAGTTAATTAAATAACCCAAATAATTGAATTAATTATAAAAATATAAGAGTGCATTACTACTTGTTTAATGTAAGGTAAGTAGGTAAATTTAATAATATTATAACAAAAATATTTATTAGTAATTTAGGAAACAAACACTATTGAAAAATCACGCATGAAATGTGGTTATCAAGAAGGGAGGTTACAACATTGAAAGAGAAAAGATAAAGAACTTTGTCATTTATAACACTTGTTATCTTATTCTAATTAAGGAATAGATTTTCTAATTTTTAAAATACTCAAATCAATCACATATGAAAAATTGATTTTTTTTCCAAAAAAAATTCATATACAAGCACACCAATTATTATCATATTTTCCTTAAGTTTTTGAGCATTTAGTTTTTCCCCATCAATTGTTTTAAATCTATTTAGTGTATGTAATTCTAACTAACTATCAATATCAATTTATACAATTTTCAAAATTAGATTTAGTTATAGCTTTGATCAAATTAGTGATTACTTAATAGACAATCATAGTGATCTCATACCTATCTCGTTGCTTTGTGCACCAACTTTCGTGTGCCCTCGTGACCCAAACATCTATTATTTTTCCACGTGTTTTGATGTTCGGCGTTTAAATTTGAATTTCGATTAAATTTAGATTAGGCATAGAATTTTTCTGGGAACTTTTAACATGATTTTCTCCATCTTAAAAGCTCCAATTCGAGACCTTTAGGTAGGGTGAAGCAGTATCACCACTTCACTGTAACTCATAATAGACATATGCTTATGCTACTCTACGTTTCAGTTAATTAAGTACAGAGGCGGAACCAATATCAGGAGTTAGAGGGTTCTAATTCAATTTGTTTGAAGGTTCACAAGTTAATATATATATTTTCTTTTAATTCTCTAATGTAAATATGGGGTTTACAAAAAAGCCAGTGAATTCGTCCAAACTCATGAACCTCACCTAGCTCCCGTGTGATTAAGTAAAGAAATATTTTAATTGAATTAAAATAATTATTCATGATTTATTAGTTTAATATTTAGATTATATGATATTATTGCTATACTTTGAACTATAATATTTTTTATTTAAGTGAGTGTTTGATTATAGTATAAAATTAATAACAGATAAATTTTAAATATTTCATGACCAAACAATTAAACTCTTACTAAATGACATAAAAAATAATCTTATTTTCTTTACGGTATATTAAAATTAGAATATAAAAAAGAACTACCCTATGGTATTTTCAATCTTTTTTTTTTGTCTGATACTATTTTTTATTTTTCAGAAGTCAATTTTAATAATTTTTAAAATATTCATAAATAATAATTTTTCTCATATCATCAATATACAAATAATATATTAACTTTAGAATTTAAAAGAAACACAAATATATTAAGACTGAAAAAAAGGGTCTGGGTATTTTCTTCAAGCAGTTCTCCATTCAAAAAGCTTTCTAATTTCAAAATCTTAGCCTCTTTTCTTCTTCTCTCCAATATCTCTTCGTCTTCTCATACTGTTTCTTACACTTGTTGACTATCAAGTCGCCGGATCTTTGACTCCGATTGAAATGGAGAATCTCATAGCATTAGTTAACAGATTACAGAGAGCTTGTACTGCACTTGGAGATCATGGTGAAGAAAGTTCGTTACCTACTCTATGGGATGCTTTGCCTACTATCGCTGTTGTCGGTGGACAGGTTTCGATACATCTACTTTTTTTCTCTGTTTCGTTGCTGTATTCTGAAGCAAACTTTTAAATTGTGTTTTATTGCGGTGTTTTATGTTTGAATCTGGAAGTGTTAGCTGGCGATTGGAATTTTGAAAGGTGTTGCTTCGTTTGAATAGTCGTGTTCGTATTTATTGAGGTTGAGTTTTTTAATTTGCGTGTTCATTGAAGTCAGTCAGATCTGCGGTTTGTATTGTGTTTTTTGGTACTTGTATGCTCATAGTTTCTGTAAGTAGTTGTTGTTTTTTGCAATATCTCCGTTGCTTCCATTTTTGGTCATTTCCTTGCCTTATTTTACCTGAAGGTTTTGTAGTGGATTGATTTCTCCGGCTCTTTTTACTTGGCTAAGCTTGATTTTTTGGTTAAGTTACTTGCCTCAGCTTGATCCTATAACATTAGTCATGAAAAATGCTAATATATGTAGGTTTCACATTTGTTAATATCTTTTTTTGTGTAGCACAGTTGGAATTTCGAGATTCAAATTTCTAAACTTTTGGCTTGAATTTGGACATAGAAGTTTTAAGTTTTTCGAAATAAAATTTATATATTTGAAAACTGCGTAAAAAAGTACTATAAATCACAAATTTTAAAATATTTAGAAGCCACATAAAAGAATTTCAGTAGAAAACTTGGTTCACTCTTGAAATTCCAACTGTCAATTTAGAAGTTCCGAAATTGAATAGTTAAATGAATTTGAATTCTTGAGAGTTGTAAAGTTGAATAGACATAACAGTTTGTAATGTCTCAAATGGGATTGAAGGGGGCCGGATCTACCGACCTAGTATGTATGTTATTTGAATTATTCAGGACCAAGTTTTTCTAGCTTTATTTGGGTTGAGATTTTGAGAATTTTGGTTCATATTAGGCACATGGGAAGAGGCAATCTAGTACCATAGTTTCTGTATTTAAATGTAGAAGCTGAATGTATTAATGTAATATGCGGTATATGTTTATCATATTGAAGACGGTTTTATGAGCTGCTTGACATCAATGCAATGAACGTGCTGTTACATAGCTTGATATGTTTCTGAGTGTGCATTCTAAGCTAATATACAATGACTGTTGTGGAGAATGGATGTTTGGGTCCATAAGTGAGTGATCCTATGCCCTTTTTGCTCAACTAAAACTTAGGTACATGCTAATAGTTTTCTAATGGTGGAGTGCATGACCTGTATCATGTATCATGTGTCTCCTCTGTGATAATCTATCTTATATTGTGTACTTAATGTCTTCAAAAACTGTTGATTCCGTAGATTTGTAGGTTTATTTTGCATTTATGTTGCTTAACTCCATCTTTTGGATGACTTGTAGAGTTCTGGGAAATCTTCGGTGCTTGAGAGCATTGTTGGAAAAGACTTTTTGCCTCGTGGATCAGGTAATAATTTCATCAATTGGAATCATAGATGCAAAACTTTTACAATACCAGAATTCTCACATATCATGTACAGGAATTGTCACCCGCCGCCCCCTTGTCCTACAGCTTCATCGGATAGAAGAAGGTAGAGAATATGCAGAATTTGGACACCTACCAAGAAAGAGGTTTACTGATTTTGGTGAGTTTTTGACATGCAATTCTACTGTATTATTTGCTCAATTCTACTTTTCATCTTCTGCATGTAGCACCTGTGTTGTGCGTTCTTGTCTTCATTATCTTCTGGGACTTCATTAGCAAACTTTTCCTCAACATTTACTTAAGTCTGTTGTTGTTTTTGCTTCTAAGTCTTATATGTGTCTTTCAGCTGCTGTGAGGAAGGAGATTGCTGATGAGACTGATCGAGAAACTGGCCGCAGCAAACAGATTTCTAGTGTGCCAATTTATCTCAGTATATATTCTCCAAATGGTATGAAGAACTGTTTGTTTTCTATTTGTGCTATTCAATTGTCTGCAATGGTGTATTTCCAAGTCCATTTGAGGTTTTTGATGGGTTTTTTTTTTTTCCGGACAAAGGTTGTTGATGATGTATTTGTTTTGAGTAAGCAGGATATTGAAATTTGTAGAATGAGGATGAATTTTATTACCAAAAAAAATGTATTTGACTGAAGTCTGGTGTTAAATGTTTCTCTCCCAATTAATGCATTCAGTTACTAGCAACTAAAAAGTTGTTGCTTCTGATAGCTGTCTGGACAATTGCATTTAAAATCAGCACTCACATATAGTGGATAGTTATCTGGTGAATTCCTTTGTTGTGTATGCTTTACTATTGCTAATATGGCCTTTTCAGTTATACATTCACTCGTCAGAATCCATTTGGTGTAGAAATCAGTGTTTTTTGGTAATCTGTTTCCGGCTTGGTGTAGACTTCTAATTTACTTGCCTCAGTTGCAGCATTTTTTGTAGCACCAATACATTGTATAGTTATCCAATAATCTGAGAAAAGATTTTCTACTCATATCATTCTAATTTTACATTGCCTCGACATTTACTACTTCATCTACTTATTTTGGGTTTATTTCATGGCAGTTGTTAACTTGACTCTGATCGATCTTCCTGGGCTTACAAAAGTAGCAGTTGGTAAGTATAGTGTTTCTGTTCATTTGTGCCATTAATTTCAAATGGAGAAAAATGTATGTTGAGGATTCATATAATGGATCCGAACATGTTTGCATTGATACATAACTTTTGTTTTGAAAATGAAAACTGTTGCCAAATTGATATTCTGTCCATTGAATTTATGTAGAGGGGCAGCCTGACAGCATTGTATTAGACATCGAAAACATGGTTCGGTCTTATATTGAGAAGGTCAGTTATACTAGTCTTCTATCCAAGAGAAAATGTTCCAGTATGTTGTGTTAACACTTTGAAAAACAATAATACTACAGTTCTCAAGTATTGTAGTAGTTTGCTGTGCTTGCTCTAATATGTCAGGAAACATCTAATTGTGTTTGAAGATCTCAATATACTCTTAATACTTGTGAAAGTCATTGCTTTCTGTTTTCTTGACATTGCAGCCCAATTGTATTATTCTTGCAATTTCCCCTGCGAATCAAGATCTCGCAACATCGGATGCAATCAAGATTTCTCGTGAAGTAGACCCTAAAGGTCGGATTCTGGGAATTTACTTCATATAATTTTCCTTCCTTCTAGCTCTAGATTGTTCTGAATGCGTTAATGGACATGTTCTTTTATTGGTGGGCAGTAGTTGTATCTAGTTTATTATAGTTGATTTAGTTAATTACTGTTAGGCAAATTATACACTTTAACAAAGCTGCCACATGCATTATAGATCTGCCACTTGATTAATGAAATTGCTTACCTTATAAAAGACTGACAACTTTAGTGTAGACTGTAGACATGAAAAACTTTATCCAACTTCTCTACTTCTCTGTGAAACCTATCTTTAGCATCACAAAGTTCAAGAAGTTCCAATTCATGTGTTCATTCACATTCTCTAGATCTAACTAGCTTTCAAGAAGCCACTGCCTCATTTTCCACCAATCCTGCATGTATAATTTATCTGCTCTCCACAGATACAAACACATTCTAAGAGAGACACTGTATCACCAAGACCTTTATTAGTATACCTAAGACCATCTTAAATTTGATCTTGTTGATGTTTCCTGCTAGACTAATAGGTCCACATTCCCCAATATTTGAGGCTCCCTCCTCCTTTTCGGTGATGCAATGAATGCAGTGGGGCTCTTCTCAAACTTTTCTGATTTCTGGAATGATGTAGCAGTCTTCATGTTGTCTTCCTTCATGACACTCCCAACATTGCTAGAAAAAAGTTGGAGTGAAGTCTTCCAGTCTGATGGTTTATCTCCCACACAATTCTATAGTCTCCCTCAACTCCTCTCCTCTTCTACACGCCAACCACTCTTTATCTTCTCTCATATTTGGTTAAACTCTATCCTCCCAAATTCAGTCTCTATTCTTCCTTTTCTATGTACAATAGGGAATAAAAACTGCAATTGACTTGACCTCTTCCTCATCTTCATAAACCATTTACCCCACTTCTATTCACTTCACTAAGAACTTTTTATTGGACCCTCCTCTTTCAAACAAAGTGTTCCATTTATTTTGTTTTCAGCTGGTCTCCCAAGCTAATGGCTCATCTTTTCTCATTTTTCTGCCTTGTTTAGCCTCCCCCCCCTCCCCCTCTCACACACACCCCACCACCACACACACTAGATCTCCCGATTCATTCATTTCCTCCTGCATCTTCACCTGTACCCTTCGAAAGATGTCCCTATTCCACTCCTTGTCCTGTTTAATAGTATCTTACCCAAGGAAAGTGTATTTTCACTTCATCTAAATTAGAATTCCGAGTATATTCCACTTAATCTAAATTACGAGTGCATTTTATTTACTATGTTGCTTGGACTCTTCATAAATGTCAACATGTGCGTCTCAAATTCTCCAAAAGTAGTGTATTTTTGGAGAATCCGACACAGTTGCAAAATTGAAAGTGAAGAGTCCGCTCAACTTAAACCCTAGGTTTATTGATTATGAATAAAAGATAATTTCGTGCAACTTTTTTTTTTGTTGATAAAGAAGATTAAGTCATACAACTTTTATATCTTCTTTAAGAAAATTGAAGTTTCTTATCCTTTATTGATTTCCCAATTTTCACATTCTTCAAGGTGAACAAGAGTTGGGAAACTTAATACAACAAAGACCTTCAATGTGCTTAACATTTTTTGATTGAGCAAATAATGTAGTTTAAGTTTTATATAGGTTTATAATCCCTGTGTGGTAATGTGCTAGCTCGATGCTAGTTTTACAATATGGTTCATTCTTGGTCAAGATTATGCATACTCATATCAAGAACTATTACATCTTTTAAGATTCTTTTGACTCAGTATCTGACCACTTGTCTCAGGAGAAAGGACATTTGGAGTTCTGACGAAGATTGATCTCATGGATAAGGGTACCGATGCTGTTGATGTAAGCTTTTATTTGGTTGATAATAGTTACTGCTATGCTTGTTTGAAAATGCATTTTTACTTGATGTGTAGCTTCAATTGAGCATATGTGAGTATGGACCTCATATATTTTTGTATCCTTCAGATAAAACTAGAGAAGAGTTGCTTTTAGTCTTTTATTACCCTTTGGATCACAAACTTTTGCCATAAGTTGATTTTTAAGTTTGATAGTTAACCATACATAACGAAAATAACCTCTAGGGGTAAGGTCGCGTGTACCCACCCTCCTCAGACTCCATTTGGGGTAATATTTAAGGTATGTTTTTGTTCTTGTAGTTAACCGTACATTGGTCTTTCGGAAACAAACTCTCTATCCTGCAAAGGTAGGGGTAAGGTCTGCGGAGTTTCTACCCTCTCCAAACCTCATTTGTGGGAATAAGGGTATGTTTTTTTTTTGTAGTTAACTGTACATACATGTAGCATTTCAAAATTAATGCCATTAAGTGTACTCCATCTGTTCAAGTTTTGTGGTGATGCTTGACTTGACACGAAGTTTACGGAAGAAAAAGGAAGGCCAAGGCTTTTCTTGTAAGTTGTACCTGTGATATATTTGTGACTATAAATGGATGTCATTAAAGTTAAATGAGAAATTTAAAGTTCAAGTGTTGCCTTGTATAGAAATGTGGGAAATAATGCCACATTAAATGTGTTAAATTAGGTCTTTGGCCTAACTCACACCCCAAAAGCTAGCTCAAAGGAAGGGAGACTGCTCAAGCCTTATAAGGAGTCCCCCCATCTCATTAACCACCAATGTGGGACTTTTGTCATTCTTTAACACTCCGCCTCACACCCAGTGCTTGACATTTGGTGTGTGGGCAGTTTTGATTTAGGGGGCCCCAACATCGGGTGAGATGGACCCTTACTTACTAAAGTACGGGAAAGAAATAGCTTACAAGAACAAGTAAGAGAGTTGACTTACTTTAACAAGGGAACTGGGGTTGCTTACTAATGTAAGGGATTGTTGAGCCTTTAAAATCTTGTTTGTACCCACGGGGCAAGCTGTTAGAGAGAGCATACTTTTATTTATTTGATTATGTTAGAATAGTAATAGGTATATACAATCCTAGTAGAATAGGATGAGGCTTATACAATCCTATTAGAATAGGTTGAGGCTTATGCAATCCTATTAGAATATTAAGTTTATACAGTCCTATTAGAATAGGAATAGGTTATTACAATCCTATTTAGAATCGAAATAGGAATACAAATAGAAATATGATTAATAAATAGTATCCTACTTTGTAAATGATTGTATGCTAATGTCTATAAATAGGGTCTCAATATAATAGTGTAGAAACAACAACAATTCCATGATATTATTTTCCTATATATCTCACGTGGTATCAGTGCTAGGTCCATCCCTGTTTGGACCGATCCACGCTCCAATTGGGCCTAGGCGTGAAGGGAGGTGTTAGAATGGGTAAAAGTCCCACATTGGTTTGGGAATTAATTGGTGGTCTGGACTTGGGCAATCCTCCCCTCATGAGCTAGCTTTTGAGGTTGAGTTAGGCCCATGTGCCATATCTTTACTGATTATATTTTCAACAAAATGGAACAGAGGGATGAGTATCTTTTATATAAAGCGAAATACCGAAGCTTCCTTGAAGAGATAAAGGAACCTCTGTACATAAAATGGAACAGAGGGATAGTTTTTGGAGAACTTATGTATTATGAGTTTTGATTGGGTTAAGGTGATCATAGTTTCTTATTCTAGTTTGATAAAGTCCTAATATCAATATTTTGTTGATTGTTGTTGTAGACTTGTATTAGATTAGTAGTAGTAGTTGTATCTTAGTGAATACTTATTGTCATATTGGGTGAAGAGTTGTTTGAACAGATCTTGTGATAATTACCTTAGGACAGTTAGGAGATACTATTTGAGTGTGCTTTATTAAGAAATCAAGGCAATGCACATGACATGACATGATGTAGAGGATGAATGTTCTGATTTTGCAATCACTCTACTTGAGTACTCTTCTTTTAAATTTATGATTCTGGACATTGAAAGCTTATCCTTGCGTTCTTAGTCTGAGCATCTCAAAATACTACCTATTGGAAAAGACAAAGGCACTTCTTCATGCCCTCTTGAAATTTATAGGAGCACAAGTGGTAATCATATCTTTATTTGTTTCTGCAAATGTGTTTGTCAGTACTGACTATTTAATTCACAGTCCTATGATTTTATGCTTTCTGATTGAAATTTCTGCTGCCATCAAGAAGTCTGTCAACATTTACAAGAATAATTTATATTGGTTCTTATTTACTTACAAATATTATCAATTGTTGATTATTCTAAATCATTTTCTTGGATTTCCAGATGTTGGAAGGAAAATCATATAAGCTACAGTTTCCATGGATTGGTGTTGTCAATCGTTCACAAGCTGATATCAACAAAAATGTGGATATGATTGCTGCTAGGCGTAGGGAGAGAGAGTACTTTTCTAGTACCCCTGAGTACCGGCATCTTGCTAACAGAATGGGTTCAGAACATCTTGGGAAAGTTCTGTCAAAAGTATGTCATATTCTTTCTAATCAAATATTTAGGGGTTGAACTTTTTATCTTTTTAAAACTAGAGCCCTGTTCATCTTATTTTACTTTTCTGCGTTCAATGAAATTCCTCTTGGTGCTCTAAATGAAGCCTTTAAGGTCTTTTATGCTTTTCCTATTTGATGTAGACTTGTAGTTGTGGTTTATGTTGGATAGCTAACTGTTTTTCTTTGATTTTCTTTCTACATTTTTTAGCATTTGGAGTCTGTTATCAAGTCTCGGATTCCAGGTCTCCAGTCTCTTATCAACAAAACTATAATTGAGCTAGAAACTGAGTTGAGCCGTCTTGGAAAGCCCATTGCCACGGATGCGGGAGTAAGTATCCTATTTAAATGTCTACCTTTCTGTTGTATTGGTTATAAAAACCTGTGAGGCAATTTACTATCTTTGTACTTCCATTAATTTGTAGAATATGAGTCTGCTTTTGTTGCTTTTCTGAGCGTGAATCATATGTCTTGTCCTTGTTTTGCATGTTCTGATCAGGGAAAATTGTACATGATAATGGAAATCTGTCGTAGTTTTGATGGAAATTTCAAAGAACATCTTGATGGAGTGTAAGTGTTCCACGTTTATTTTTTGTTAACATATCCAAGTAAACTATATTTTTATGTTGTCTAAGCTTGTTTTCTGATGTCTGAATGTCACAGTCGACCAGGAGGTGATAAAATATATTATGTCTTTGATAATCAGCTCCCAGCTGCATTAAAAAGACTGCAATTTGACAAGCAACTTTCAATGGAAAATGTAAGGAAACTTATAACTGAAGCGGATGGATATCAACCACATTTAATAGCTCCTGAACAAGGATATCGTCGTCTCATTGAATCTTCCATAGTTTCTATGAAGGGTCCTGCTGAAGCAGCTGTTGATGCGGTATGGATTTTTGCCCCTTGTTGTATATGTACCTAAAATATACTATTATAAGTTGCACTGTGTATAATGGTTTCAGTTAGCTTTATATCTTTCCGGAATGGGTCAGATGCCTTTTCTTCAGCGTTTTTTTTGATGAATTCTCTTTTCATCAGCCATTGATTCTTCTTTGCCCTTTTTTGGGATTTCCACTCTAGTATTCTGACTCAAATTATTGAGAATTGGAATAAAACAGGTCCCCAAATGGAGCAAGCTGAATTCTTGTAGCTGACCCACCTAAATTGAAATTGAGGCTTAATTGTTGTTGTTTACTATTTTTTGTTGATTTACATTTCAGGCTTCTTTATGGAGTAGTCAGTTGTGTAGTAGCTGGGGAAGGAATTTCACTAAGGGATTCTAAAAAAGAAAAAAGAGAGGTCAAAATGCAGAATTAGGAGTTGAATCTGCAACCTAGGACATTTCTTAAACCTCCTTTGCCACTATACTGATGCTCTCCTTCAGGGGATTCAACACTACATATATATATATATATATATATATATATATATATATAT